>NW_018127930.1:2207788-2211015 GCF_001952655.1 Monopterus albus
GTGATCTCCTCTCCTCCCCTCCCCTCTCCTCTCTCTCCCTATGCTTCTATATGCCACCATTACACATTACTAACTTCGTGTCTCCTCTCTCCTGTAGTGTGTCCTCTCTCTCTCCCTGTACCTTTCTGCAGGTTGCCCTGGCCCTGGAGCTCTATGTCTCTGACGAGCAGTCACCAGCCACATCGACCTGACCAGTGTTTGATTGTTGTGTCCTGTTGCTTTTCTTCTTTTGTCTCTCCTCTATCCACTCACCCCAACCGGTCGAGGCAAAAGGCCGCCCACCAAGAGCCGGGGTCTGTCGAAGGTTTCTTCCGTTAAAGGGAGTTTTTCCTCCCCACTGTCGCCAAGTGCTTGCTCAAGGGGGATTTGTTGGGTTTTCCCTATGTAATAATATTGATAACAGTAAGGTCTAGACCTTACTTTGTAAAGTGTCCTGAGATGACTTTTGTTGTGATTTGGCACTATACAAATAAAATTTGATTTGATTTGATTTGATTTGATCAGCTGGCTGATTCACCAAAGTGTACCAACAACTAACTAAATTATCTGGCAGCTCCTGGGCTAGGTTTCCATTTTCCTATTCTGTTGCAACTGCTCGTAAGGTGGTTAATGGTGCTTGTTTGTTGTCAGTACTGTCAGTAGGTGTCATTTGCTTCCTGTGCTTTTGCCTTGCACCAAAGCCACTGCAGGCTGGTTTCACATAATCTTTTTCTCTAAATGCATTTACCTACCTCAGTGACTTCATTTAAATGCCTACAATAAACATTTAAAAAGGTTTAACTTACTTGTGTTATGCCTATCATTTTACTTTGTTTTTGTTGTTTTGGCTGCTGCAGTAAGAAGTAGCTGCCTGATGCAATAATATCTGTTGCCCTTTTGGAAACTTTGAAAACCAGCTGTTGCATAGTCCCAGTGCTTATATGGCATGCTAATGTATATCTTACCACAATGTGTTAGCTTAATGCTAGTGTTCCTTAATTTTCCAAGCAAAATATCATAATATGAGAATTCTAGTTGCTAAACCTTCCATGCTAAATGATTATATTATCGTCATTATCATAAGTCCAAAGCAGACTGCTGGTAAGCTACAACATAAAAAAAGTGTTAATCTAAGATGTCCTTACAGCAAATGGCCTGTGCAGGGGAGAAACTGTTTAAGTGGATTTTTTTTTTTTACCACACAAATGGCAAAAATCTAAAAATGGCTAAGTTGTTTCTTTATAGAGGCACGTTCACCAAAGAATTACACTCAGCTTCTAATAATTCAGTACATCCAGTTGAACCCTCAGGTGCATCTTATCATCCTGTACATCAGTCCAGTCAGTTTTATAACAGTTGATTCCCATATGATCACTTCAACGTTAATGTCTGTTTAATGGCAGACACCTGTATTCAGAATGCGCAGAAATCCAGCCAAGCTAGAAAAGATAGTAAAGTTCATACGTATATTTTCAGTTGTGAACTTTATTTTATGTAATTATTAGATATAGTGAAATAGTGGTTAGCGCTGTTGCCTCACAGCTGGAGGGTTCTGGGTTTGAGCCCTGGCTGCCACACTGCCTTTCTGTACAGGGTTTGCATGTTCTCCCTGTGCCTGTGTGGGTTCTCTCCAGGTACTCCGGCTTCCTCCCACAGTCCAAAGACATGAAGCTTAGGTTGATTGGTGACTCTAAATTGCCCGTAGGAGTGAGTGTGGGTGTGTGGTTGTTTGCCTCTTAAGTGTCAGACGGACATGATATATGTGACATTTAGCAAACACCAAAAACCAGATAATACACTAGAGATACAGAGGAAGAAGATAAAATGGCATTTTTATTTTCAACGCATTCTGTTTGACTAATGGTGTGAAAATGAAAATGCAAAGACCATTTGCACATTTCATTTCATTCCCTGAAAGGTCACCTGAACGTTTTGTTTTCAGTTTTGTATTTGCATTTCAGTTTTAATGTTGGCAGCCAAGAAGGACTGCAGGTAAAAAAAAATGGTTTACATGTCTAATGTAGGTTAAAGAGTATCAAAAGTTGAATTATTATATGTCAATGTGAAAAAGGTCATACCTACACATTCATATACTCGATATAATATCGATATATTTAGGATATAGTCACTGAAATTGAATAATCATATGTAATCTAGACATCTATAAAACTTTCTCTTTTCATCCAAGCCTGCCTTTTGAATAAAAATATACCTTTTAATACTGGGAGCCCTGAAAGTATCATGGAGGAAAATAATTAAGTGCACATAATTTAATTGTCTGTTGTCTTGGTTTAATCATTTGTATGCAAAAATTATTTATTTGTGCTCTTGGTTTTATTTGCAGAACCCTGGTGTGTTTATGAGGTGAATAACATCTGCAATACCATCAAAACCTTTGTGGCACATTGTCCATTATCCTATAAAAATGATTAAGGGATATCAAACACAATACTGTGTTGAACAGTCAAAACCTGACGTACAGTACATCTCAGTATAAGATGTAAACAGTTGCATTAAACCCCAGTGATCCACAGTAAGAGTGTACAGGCAGATCAGCACAAATTACTGAATCATGCATTCAAAGTATTGTGACGACCGCTAGCTCGGTTGAGAGGAGCTGGCCCGACCCTGTCCTATACTGGGACAACTAACTATCCAGCTATGCGCTGGCACCTATGCTGGAAGTGAGGAGAACACCTTCTTTGTTTTTTTGGATTTTATTAGACAGAATAGAGAATGCAAAAACAGAACTGCGGTTTACCTGGCACCGTGTGCTCATCAGGAAAATAATGAAAAAGTAAAGCAGGACAAACAGTAACGACACTCTCTCAGGGCAACCCGAGTTCCGCGCCAATAGAATCTAAACAACACGCCCACCTGTCATCCCTCTTATCTCCTCCCACACCTGTTCCTCCCCCCATCCCACATTGGCCAGAACAGCGTGGCATTTTGGAGAAAACAGCGGTAACCAATACATGAAAAGCCTTCAATAACATTGTCAAACCCATTCGCACACAACAGAACACATGAACATCAGCGGCCGGTCAGGGTCGCCACATAGCCCCCACCCGAGAGGGTTAGTGCCTCCACAACCCTCATCAGTCCAACACAAAGTCACTCAAATGTGTGGGGGCCCGGCGTGCACGTCCTGGCCTCCAGGCGGTCCCATCCACGCCATCAGACCCTCCCCCCGTACCACCAGAGTCACTAGCCACATCAGGAGCGGAGGGGGTGTCCTCCGGGTCCGT
>NW_018127930.1:2211927-2213090 GCF_001952655.1 Monopterus albus
CCTCCAGCCGGCTGCAATAGCGACAGTCCTCTGTCATACAGGGACGACAGGAGAGTGCGTCAGCGTTGGTGTGCTGCCATCCCGGACGGTGGCGAGTCTCAAAATCATACTCCTGGAGCACCTCTAACCACCGCACCACCTGTCCCTCAGGTTGGCGGAAATTCATGAGCCAAGTGAGGCTGGCATGGTTCGTCCTCAACACAAATCTGTTGCCCAGGAGATACGATCTAAGGTGCCGCACCACCAGGACGACAGCTAGCAGCTCCCGTCGGGTGACACAGTAGTTCCTCTCTGCCTGGCTGAGGCTGCCGCGCGGTGCCTCCACCAGCGCTGCCTTTAGCTGACCAAAAGCAGCAGCACAGTCTTCGCTCCACTCAAACCCCCGGCCTTTGTTTGTCAGCTGATGGAGGGGCGCCGCCACTGTGGCAAACCCTCTCACGAACCGCCGATAGTAGGATGCCAGTCCTAGAAAGCTGCGCAGCTCCGCTATGTTCTGCAGAGTGGGCCAGTCTCTCACTGCAGCCACTTTTTCCGGGTCCGTAGCCACGCCCCCCTCGCTGACCACACGTCCCAGGAACTTGGTCTGACATGCAAGCAGGTGACACTGGGCTGGGTTCAGCCGTAGTCCTACGTCTCTGATGGAGGTTAAAACCTCGTGCAGGTTATCCAGAGCCTGCGTGAAGCCCCTCGCGTGCACCAGCAAGTCGTCCAGGTAAACTACGCAGCGGGTTCTGGGAATGTCCTTGAGGACCCGCTCCATCAATCTCTCAAAGGTGGCTGGAGCATTACAGAGTCCAAATGGCATCACCCGGAACTGCCACAGTCCCTGCCCAATAGTGAATGCTGTTTTGGGGCGGGCCTCTGGTGCCAGTTCTACCTGCCAGTACCCGCTGCGCAGATCCAGCGAGCTAAACCAGCTGGAACCAGCCACATAGTCCAGCGCGTCGTCGATGCGGGGCAAAGGGTAGGAGTCCTTGCGGGTGACCGCATTAAGGCGCCTATAATCCACACAGGGCCGCCACCCACCATCCTTTTTCCGCACCATGACCATAGGCGCGGCCCATGGGTTGTCAGAGGGCTCGATGATGCCGTTAGCTGCCATGTCGGCTATCAGTTCTTTGGCAGCTTGGCATTTGGAGAGGGGGAGGCGGGGAGGGCGCGGG
>NW_018127930.1:2213177-2213425 GCF_001952655.1 Monopterus albus
TCTCTTGGCAGCTCCCACAGTCTCTCTCTCTCCTGTGTGGTCAGATGCTCACCACTCCGCTGTGCTAACTCCTGTACAGCTGCCACAGTCTCTGCGGAGGGGACAGTCTGTTCTGGTGGGCAGGGACTATCAGCAGCAAAAATCCGCCCCTTGTGGCTCCGCTTACATCCCTGTCTCCTCTCACGCGCTGTCTCCGTAGATGCAGCTGTCCTCTGGCGGGCACCCGGCCCCCCTTGTAACTGCCCGGG
>NW_018127930.1:2214595-2228602 GCF_001952655.1 Monopterus albus
TTTCCAGCCGTCTCAGCTGGAAGGTGCTCTCCTCAATTTCCCTCTCTAATTCGACCAGACTCCTCTCCATGGTGCCATTCTACGGCCGTTTTAATCCCACTTCTGACACCAATGTGACGACCGCTAGCTCGGTTGAGAGGAGCTGGCCCGACCCTGTCCTATACTGGGACAACTAACTATCCAGCTATGCGCTGGCACCTATGCTGACAGTGAGGAGAACACCTTCTTTGTTTTTTTGGATTTTATTAGACAGAATAGAGAATGCGAAAACAGAACTGTGGTTTACCTGGCACCGTGTGCTCATCAGGAAAATAATGAAAAAAGTAAAGCAGGACAAACAGTAATGACACTCTCTCAGGGCAACCCGAGTTCCGCGCCAATAGAATCTAAACAACACGCCCACCTGTCATCCCTCTTATCTCCTCCCACACCTGTTCCTCCCCCCCATCCCACATTGGCCAGAACAGCGCGGCATTTTGCAGAAAACAGCGGTAACCAATACATGAACAGCCTTCAATAACATTGTCAAACCCATTCGCACACAACAGAACACATGAACATCAGCGGCCGGTCAGGGTCGCCACAGTATGTTTTATTCCAGGGCAACAATTCACACTCCAGCAGATAGCAGATACAACTTCAACTTTGCTTAATATTTTGTTTCTTACATTGTCAGTCCTGGACTTCCACAGTTTTAAGATTCAGCAGCAAAGCAGAGATAGGAGAGGATGCAACTGTAAACTTGACTGGGGGGTGAGTAGCAGAATGTCACAGGGTACCCTTTTGTTATCTGTATAACATCTTTTTGCTCACTGTCTGCGCCCTGCACGGTAAAGCTGTAGTTATACATCCTGACAGCTTAACATGCTGACAACAGTAATTCAAAAATACCCAGTTGAACGACCCTACCATGAACCCCGGAGCCGCCTGGATGTCTTTAGTGGGAACCGTCAGGAGCAGGATTGCAACAAGTCCAAACACCAGCAGTGCGATGGAGACGACAGGATGAGCGGAGCGCTGAGCCATGAAGTGAAAGTGAGAAGTGCAGCTCCTCTCTGCACCTGGTGGAAATCTGAGCGTTGATGCAACAGCGGCCAAGTGGGAGAAGTGGCTGATGGCCTCTCGATGGCCAGGCGTTATCACAGCCTGCCAGTGCTTCACGCTTCAACTACTGCCTGCCTCCTGTTTTCCATTCCACTTGAGATAAGCACAAACCTGACCTGAATTTATGTTCTCTGAGCACAGCCAAGCCCTCCTCCATGAATACCTCTCCTTAGCCAGTGAATGAAACCAGCTCCAAGGCTACTGGTACCACTGAGGGAAAATGTTATTACGGCCCGTTCATTCACATTCAAAGGTCAGTTTGGGCGGAGCTACATTGTAACTTCTGTCCAATCATTTCCTTTTTTGGGGGGTGGGGGTAGGGGGTGGGGACAACACACACAAAGGGAGACCTAAACTGGCAGACGTCCAGATTCTTTTCATCCTGTATTTGCATGTCAATGGGTGCATCTTAAAATCTGACTTGCAAACTGACACCTCATTTGAATGCAGGTTCTTTCATAATGAGTGGGACACTACAAATAAAATCTTTTTAACTGCTGATCAGAGGAGAAGAGCGCCTGAAAGCATACTATAAACCAGTAAAATATAGAAGAGTAATGTGAAATAATGAAATAGCGAGACCCCGAATAGTTGCAATAAACAAATTAAATACATTACATTATTACTAGAATACATAGTTACATCCATAAATGCTGCTTAAAACTATACTGTGCCTAAAGGAAGCCCTATGTCAACAGTGTCCAGAAGCACATGTTAGGTATTTTTAGTCAGATAAATATTGGATAGATACTTTATGTATTAGAAATGTTTAGTGGAGAGAGGATGTCTAGTTAGACTGTTAAATGCTTAGTCATGCTTATGAGTTTCTACAGGGTACATCTGGTCATGGATAACTAGAGAGAAGAGTTGATGACTATCAGCAGACAGGGTGTTTAATATTATTGTTATGACGTGTATAACTGTAGCCTTAGCCATAATATGTTCTCATGTTTAAGCCACGACATGTACTAGAGGTCGTGAGAATGTTTTTAGCTACACACCACTTAATCAACAGACAGACACACACACACACACACACACACACACATTGATTTACTTCATGTTTTGACTACTGCTACGTGCAGTATGGAGGTGCAAGATACTTGAGCGTGTAATGTTAATTTTACCTGTGATCCTTTGAATAAATCAGCACTGTTTTGTAGTTACTTGGACTGCCTCGTCTCTCAGAGTCAGTATGGTAAAAAGTACGGGGTACAACACACAGTCGACTGCTCTGGGCTCAGAGGCATCTGGGATGGACCATCACACTGTGGAAACATGTACTGTGGTCAGATGAATCAGCGTTTCGGGCCTTTTTGGAAGACAAGACCAAAGAGGAAAAGGATCATCCAGACTTGTTACCAGCAATAAGCCCAAAAGCCAGGGTCATGGTCTGGGTTTGTGTCAGTGCCCTTGGCCAAGGTCATTTACACTTCTGTGGTGGCTTAATTAATCCTGAAAATTACAGAGAGCAACATGTGCTGCCTTCAAGACAACATCTTTTCCAGGGACGCCCATGCATATTTTAACAAGACAATGCAAAACCTCATATTGCCACATTACCAAGGCCTGGCTGTGGAGGGAAAGGGTGTGAGTGCTGGACATACTGTTTACATGTTTTACTATTGTGATTGCACTGATTGAAACATTAAATATAGCAAATTAAAGCCAAAATGGGAATATTTGAAGTATAAAATCTAAATTGTATATAAGAAAAAAATCCTAAAACGTGTAAAAAAAACAAACAAACTTAGTACTCAGAATCACATTAATCTCTCTGAGTATGACAGCGTGTCTGCTGTGATCAGGACAGAGGGCCAACGGGCCAGAACAGATGTTCCACCTAACAAAATCCTGTGACCCATCTCTGCTTCTACAAGATAGGTCTTTAAGTAACAGTGACAGCCATGATTTGATTAATGATGACACTTGTGATTTAAAGGTTATGCTGCCTACAACAGCGGGTTGGTGTTCCACTGAGATACCCAGGTTTGTCATATTATTAACCTTTACATACTGTATGAGGACTGCTTAAAAAAATGCGGGTTTTGAATTAAACTAAAGATACAGTATGTTTGTTCATTTTAGATGACCAATTCCCCCAAACTAATGAAGCTTTTAGCAAAAGTTACCTCATAACCTCATTTTGCCATCACTAAGGCTCCATCTGTCTTCTATCATCCAATCATTTCATTGGGTCGGTGCACAAGAATTAGCCAATGATCACCGTTTCCCAAGGATATTTTGAATCACTGACACCTACTGTGTCTTTGTTGCCATTGCCTTGCAGCTTTGCCCCTCCACTACCGCCAGTGTTAAGGCTCCAGGGGGATATTGGACCTGACTGCTATTTATAGGGCTCCATCCCTATACATCTCTGCTTTAACTGGTTCATTGCCAAAGGTCTAAATAAAGTTCCTGCATTCATGTTAAATTGTGTCTTTTCTGAGTGAGCTGTAACAGAGTCTTGTTCTTAAACTGCATGTTCATCTTTTTTAATCATTCTTAGGCTGGTTTTCTCTAGTTTTTAAAGCATTATTCACATTTATTTTCTCTTTTTATACCACTGTAAATTGAACATCTTTTGGTTTTGAACTCTTGGTTGGACCAGACAAGTTATTGGGATCTGTGATATGACACTCATTTTTCAGTCTTTAGTTTTTTTTTTTTTTAGACAATACAATACAAGGTAACAGATTAAATAATAATGTACAAACATTAGCTGTAGTCCTAAAATAAATAAATCACAGGACTGATGAGCCTTGGCAATGTAAAGACATTTTATTTACAGTTATATAAACAAGATGATTCAATGATTCAAGATCTTTCCTGAAAAAAGGTAAGAAAAGCAAGTGATCCTCCCTCAAGGGGTTTTGTGCTTGTGTGCGCATGTGTGTGAGTGTTAACGCATGCCTGTGTATCACAACTGTTGTGTGTGTGTGTGTGTAACATTCTCAGCTGCAGTCATAATACAGGCACGGTACAGTCTCCTGAAACCCCCCTCCCTAACAAGACTTTATTTAAATATCATTTAACTTGAAGCGCTTCACACAGCCCAGCTAACTTTACACAGCAACAACATGCATTCACAAACAAACTAAAGCACTGATAATAACTCATAAGCATGCATAGGCCAGAATGAAAACATGATCAGAAGCAAACTCTTTGTTCAAGTTTAGAAAACAAATTGTTTTAGCACTTTGTGTGGTTGTTGAAAACTGTCATTATCTTTCTTATAATGACTTTGTATGTGGAGAAGTTAGTGTGTCTGACTTATGTTATAATGGTTCTGTTCCAGTTTCTTGTTAAGTCTTTTTTCACTGTTTGGGTTCCCCTCCTTAGCATAAAGTGCTATGCAGTGCCAGACACCAGCATGAACAGCAGTGGTTTCTCACCTCCAGACAATGGGAAACGGCCTGTTTTTGCATCTAACCAAGATCTGCACACGAGCTCACAAACTGAGCAACGCTTTTAATTCACTCGGGTTCCTTCATGCAAAAGTTCTCCAGCACTGCACAGGGTTGGAGTTTTGCATGAAAGACCGAGTGCTGGTTGGGTGAAAAACCTGGCCCTTTGATGCAACCCCTTCAAGACTGGAAATGAGAAAGACTGCTGTGGCAGGACAGGGGAAGAGAGGTGTACCCAAATGCAACATGGCTTACCGCTAAGCATCTCAAACAGGTTTGGACAGAAATACACCAGCCTTACTCAGTTACTTCATCAGATTTCAAACGAATTTGTCATATCACTCATCTCTTGCTATAAGTAGAAGTAAAGCTGAATAGATTTTCTTTAATAAACTGAGCATTTACACATAAACCTGGCAGATTGGTATAAAATTAAAGGGGAAAAATACAATTTAAACAGCAGTATCTGGTATATATCCTCCAAAATATTCAATATCTTCATTCGCATACATAAAGCTCTTATTCCTATACAAACACACACGCTTCCATCATCTTGACTGGCAGACAAGACTAGTCATATCCTCATTGTTAGTACCATTACTAGTGCTTCCCAATGAAAGAAACATCATCTAAAAACTTCTAAAATGTAGATAAAAACACAGGTAGTTCCGCTTAAAAATCCTTGATATCCATTTAAGCTTACAGTACGTCTTGTATTGCAGTATATGTTGTTAAGAAATACTAGATATTACTACTGTATAGAAGCCCTAAATGCAAGGGATATGTCGAGTGCAGTACTTGTACCAGAACTGGTTTATCGATAACCTTAACCCAACTAAACCTGACTTGCTAATTGCTAGACATGTGGTCTGAAAAATGGGAAAACATCTAACATTAAGTACATTTCTGTGAGTAAATGGGCAAAAACAAGGTTAAATAAGTTAGCTAATAATATACAGAAGGAAAAGATTGTATATGCGAGTCAGATGGGTTCTTCTGTGCATGCTCATAGACCCTACGAACATCTAACGCCAGGTAATCCTGACTTTAAAAAGGTGCACGTTCAGTGTTTTCAGCCACTTTTTCAGCAAGCAGTTTCCTCACAAGCTCTGCTGGCAGGCGATGAAAAAGCTTCAGCTTTGACAGAGAAGGGAATAAGGAGATAGGTTCATCCTCGCTTCCCCCTCCACTTCCTCTCTTCCATACTCATCTCATTTCTTCTCTCGTCATGGAGCAAATGTCACTGTCTCCCTCTCTTTAAACCACAGTGCTGACAGACGGGTCAGACAAGTTGAGTTGGCCCGTGATGTCAGTGGGTGGGTACTGCTGCAGAAGTAAGGAGAAATGGGGGGAAAGGAGACACATAGCACAGTGTCAGCATAAAGCAGCATTTGGCAGCTTTTTTAAAAAATGTTATTAATTATCTAAACATTCATTATGATTTTAAGAACACCTGTGCTTCATTTCTGAAGAAATTCAGAAGCAGCAGGGTTCTCTAACCTCTCTCAGGCAGACCGTATTTTTTTTGTTCTCTGAAGTCTGGACCTTTGTAAAGCTGTTTGGTTCTGCCTGAGCTAGGCCACACATAAGGTCCTGTGAGTCTATACAACAAACAACAGCAGATCTGAATCAGACATAATTTCTTTTTGATCTTTACAACATGACGAGGTGATAATTTCCTGCCATGGGTAAAATGGACAGCTCATTTATCTCCTCACTGTCATTTGCATGCATGCAGACAAGGCGGCTTCTCTAATTTTAGCATCTCAGGAGGAGAAGATAAATTTTAGGCTGATTTCAAAGTGCTGTTGTGTCGGAGTCTTACATCCGATCCTTGCTTCACTATGCTTCTTTTAAAGCACAGAGCGTTGAATTGTAGGCGTCTACAGTGCTGAGAGGGGAAGAAAGATATCAATTCAAAGCAGGCGCTTAGTTTCTATGGCAACAGTGGTTTTGCTTTTAGCCGAGTCTTTTCAGTATGTTTGACAGCAGTAAGCCATATTTTTTTTATAATGCTGAGGCTGCTTTTTCTGCAAATGAACAAAAATATAGAAAACTGATGAAACAATAACTCAAACATTATAACATCTTAACATTATAAATTAAGCCTATACTGGGGATTGGCTTCACATCTTGGATCACAGTGAAACTGAGTGAAGTAATAAGCTATGTTCTTTGTAATCTAATTTATTTCCAATGTACCAGTCCTAATCCCAATTCAGGATGCTGGAAAACCCTGATTCATAAGATCAAATTCACAATAAAACATTTTTTGTTAGAACATTAATTGCATTACAATTGAATATTATATTAGCTGTGCCTTAATGTACCCATCTCATACAGATTGTTCTTTTCAATTGTGATTTAAGTGTTTCTTGTTTTCAACTGATAGAGCCAGTACATTCAAGCCTGTGGGCTTCAGAAGCTGTTGTGATGCAACTAACATGTTGACAGATGGGGCAACATCCAGACTGAAAAGTAAAATGTGAGATTTTCTAAATAAATTGGAGTCAGAGTGGATGTCCCTCATCCCCTTGACCTGCGAATTGCATCATCATATGGCTTACAGCCTCCATCTGTGTCGCCTTATGTCTTGTTCCTTGAGGGCCTGCTAACAGCACACCCTACAGGGGTCAAGTGGACCAGCAAAAGACAGACACTTCACTGACATCATAACCACAGTTCATGTTTAAAAAGCTACTTATTCAATGCAACTACCGTGATCCTACACTATAATTGCTACCTCTTCTACTGTTACTACATCTATGACAGTTACAATAATTGGCATGCTTGCAGAGGGAGAGAGGAGCAGTGTGGCATGTGGGTGAGGGACACTGACACTCAAGTCCACTGATATCCATTAATATAAAAGAAGAACATTTATATAAAATCAAAATAATGGTCAAAGACTGAGAATGGCAAATCCTTCAGTTAGAGCATCTTTTTTTAAGTCACACTAAATCCTGTTTTATTTTTCCACTTTGAGCCATATTTTTTCGACTAGGGCTCCCAAACCAGCATTCGAACCCCCATACAGACATACACTGACTGGCCATTTTAATAGTCACACCTGTACAATTGTACGCACTACAATGCAACACTTCCACCTTAACATCTGTGTTTATGAAGCTCAAAATGTAAATTTTTGGTGAAACTGTCAAATATACAAATTCAGTTATGTTTATTATTGAGGTCATAGCTAAAGGTGATGTTGTACTGGACTACACTACATTCAGAGGTGTTCCTAATATTTTGACCCTCTCATGTATGCAGCTGGGGAGGACAAAAATATAGACATCCCTCTGAATATAATGTAGTTCAGTACAACACCACCTTTAACTATGACCTCAGTAATAAACATATCATTGAATTTATACTTTTATCACAATTTCACCAAAAACTGAAACATTCTGAGCTTCATAAACACAGATGTTAAAGCGGAAGTGTTGCACTGAAGTGGCCAGTGAGTGTATATTTGCAGTGGTGATCCTACACTTCTTCTCTTCAAACAAGATCAGTTTCGATTGGGAAACCTCCAGGGGAGAGTAAAAGTGGTTTGGTCCAATGCAGAAACAAAGTAGAAAGACAGGAAATCAAACAAAAATAGAGACATTTTTACTTTGTGACCTGTTAGCTTAGCAGCTATGTGCTACATCTCCCTGAGGAAACACATTCAAAAGACAATGTTAGAACAGAAGCCTTTCCGCAGAGATGGTTGCTGGGTTTTCATTTCTCTTCAGAGGCCCATGCCAGATTTGGTCAGCGACCAACTATGTCTGGCAGAGCAGCTGGGCATAACCAAGTTCATGACTATGGGTCACTGGTTTGTCTGAGCACTCCAAACTTGCAGAGTACAATCTCCCAACTGCAACGCACAGGGCTTTTCTACTGAACTGTGAAGGAATGGAGGGAACCTGACACTCTCATTGTGCTGCAATAAAGGAATCAAGCAAAAATATAAAGATGGTGTAAAATGTGATTTATTTTTAGCTTGTATTTATGCTTGTCTTGTAACACAATGAGAGTCCAAGGCTTCATTGTGTTTGTAGCCCACAGAAACAATAATTAAAACACAAAAGAAGACTGTTGTCACCACCTGAAAATATACCCTGAAAGAAACATTCACAGTTCAGACCACAAAGACACTGAAAAAAAACAAGAATTATGAGAAACAAAATATGACAAAGCAAAAATTGACTAATAGAAATCCATGAGTGTAAACCTGAAATAGGCATGTTGATAAATAAGACACTTGTTTTCTTCTCAGGAGGACTGGTCATCACGACTACCTTGGAAATGAATTTTGGAAAAATGACAACACCAGTGCATGCTTTTCAAAACAAAAGCAAACCAACAGCAGCTGAAACCCAAACGGAGGAAGTGCGGGCGGGACTGATGCAAAGAAAGATGATTATAAAAAGGATCAAGCAGTCAAAAGGACAAGACAAATATATTAAAACGCACGCTTGTATACAATACACACACCACAATGCCACCAAATAGGGACATAATCACCAGAATCCACATCCAAACCAGAGGCAGGGAGGAAGAGCAGCCCAAGACAAAACACCACTGGCAGACTGCTTGCTTTTGTCGCCCCCCTCCTCAAGAAGCCACTAATCCAATCAAAAAAAGTCAACCCAAAAAGTCCTGGATGTTTCCTTCTCCCCAAATTCAGAGCCCAGCTCCTGGCCTGACCTGACCTGAGTTTCCTGCACTGATGCCCTCCGCTCTCTAGAGGAGCTAGAGATGCTAAATGGTGATGACTGATCGATGGTGAAAGAACAGACACGTGGCAGAGGCCTCGGAGCCGCGTGGAAATGGGTGAGTGGAACATGGGACTCTCTCGTGGTCAGAAATGGGGATGCAGGCAAAGAAGACAGAGAAAGAGAAAAGAAAGGTGTGAAAATAGAGACAGAAGAGGAGGAGAAGCAGAGGAAAGAGAAGGAAGAATAAACAAGGGAAGATGCTGCTTCTTCGTCTCCTTACCGTGTCTTTGGAGGACCTACGTCTCTTGATGCTGGAGGCCAGGGTGGTACTGATGGACCTAAAAGAGGCTTTCTTTTTGGGGTCGGGCTCTGCTCTACCACTTTTCCTATCCTAAAATAAATATATTTAGAGACATTATTCATGTTCTCTGGCTCCAGTGATAACCGTGGTTTCAGCCATTCTTTCTTCCCATTTCTTCCCCCCCCCCAAAAAAAATTTACCTTATTTTATATTGTCTAATTAGAGGGAGGGTCCTTGTGAGAAAGAATACAGCATTTGGAAATGTAAAATACACAAAGAGGGAGAAAGAAAGGGATAAAGCCTGTTAGATGTGAAAGTGGAAATAGTCTGTTTAGTTTGATATGAGGGTATTCATTTGCATTTTATGCAACATTATTACACTGGAACTGCACAAGATGGCACAGTAGTCCTCTAGAAATGTGCTGACACATTCACTTGGCACCTAGAAATGCATTGGAATGAGTGATGACTAATAAAGATGTCAGTGGATGTGATACCTACATTGCGCTACTTTAGGCATCTAAAATATTCTACCTGGACGCTCATGGTTGCTTGAACACATTCTTTACAATTGCAGCTTCCTCATCACACAGCGATCTTAAATTTAAAGACTAAACATGCCAAATCTGACTTTAGAAGATATCTAGAATTTAGATGGTACTCGATTCTGACATAGGTCAGAGCTCTAGAAAATATACTCAAGTATATTCCTTTCAAAACAAAAACAAATAAGTAAAGAAAAGAAAGTTTTGTTCATATCCAATTTGGTGCCCTCCCTCCCTCATACCATCAGAGTGCCCCACCGCTACTCTCAGCACAATAACTGCATATTTGTGTGCAAAAAAAAAAAACCCAAACTCATATTAAGGTATTCTTACATCCTGAGTCTCTAGAGAGGAAGAGGGCTGCATAGGGGGAGAAAAGAAAAATAAAATAAATTTCCATCCACTTGATCATTATTACTTTAAAGATCCTTAAGCAAAAGCCAAGGAAACCAAAAAGGGCAGATAAAAAAAAAGAATAAAATAAAATAAAATAGCAAAGCAAACATTCACATTCAAAGCCAGGCAGGTATAAAAAGTCAAGAAGCTACAGTCTCAGAGGCCACTAAATGCATATCAAAGAAGGAAAACGACAACAAAATTCAGTAAATAAAGCCCATTTAAATTCATTATACCTTAAACTGGTATAATGGAAATTCACCCCACACACAAGGAAATAGGATGGAATATGATAGCAAAAACAAACAAACAAAAAAAACTGAAGGAATGGTTACCTAGCGTAGCTGCAAAACAATACTCTTACTGTAAGCTAAAGTGCAATAAAGAAAGATTTCATGATCTAAAAAGATGGAGGCTAAAAGATGCTACTTCTGAAAAAGAAAGCGCTCTAACATGGATGTTAGGAAAACATAAGTGGAGGATGAGTGAGTAGTTGCAGGGAGGGAGGCCCGTGGGGTGGGCGGGGCAGTGTGGTGTGAATTTCACATGCCAAAGGTTTTATGGATGGAGGGAAGGAATAAAGGAGGGGAAACATAGAATAAGTAAACACAAAACAAATAGCATGACAAATCAACCCTGGCCAGCACTGGCCTCGCAGTACATCCTTTTTCATCAGGTCACATGACTAGGCTCTTTTAGGGCCGTTTGTGCCACCCATCACCCCACCAACCAGCACTTTCCTCTCAGCCCCCTGATGACATGATATCAGGTGGAGAGCAGACATTAGCTGGCATGGAGCATAGATGAAGGCTGGCAGAGGAGTGATTGGTGTGCAACATCACTTGATTTTACTGCAGGTAATAAATAGGTAGTAAATTTTTTTTTTCCTGTCGGAAGATGAAATTTCATGTTAGTAAATGATGAAAGTCAGCCTGTGTGACAAGCGTCTCTAATGGTATTTGTCTTGGTTCAGGAACAAATCATTGCCCAGGTGACTTCAGTTCTCTTCTTTTAATCTGGATTTTCTCCCCATTTCTTACACGTCTGAGACTGCAGGAGTGCAGACTGGCCGCTCTGAGCCCTGATGAGGTGCTGCGTGTGCACAGTCCCGGCCATGCAGGGCATACTACACCATCAGATGAAGCGTGGACTTGCTCAGTATACAGAAGCTGCCTGTTTCATGTCCGAAACAGAAGCAAGCTGTTGCAGTGTCATTATAGGCTACTGAATATCATCATTTTCATCACCATCATGGAACACGGTTTCTGACACTTTATTTTCATTCCAAAGTGATACTGTAGTTTCAGTCTTGTTCAGACAGTGCACTTCTGAGTAATATCTACTTTGAGAGGGAAAGCCAAAAGCAAGATGTGTACGGTAGCTTCTCTGTGATGTACATGTATGTATGCATATGTAATATAGTTACAAGCATTAAGAGGAAGTTACAAAATTGAATGAAAAAGTAAATACAGTATATTAAACTTGTATAGTTCATAAAAGACCAATATTGTTGGCCAATATTAACTCATGACAAATACTAGTGTGGATAACTGGTGTTTTTGGCTTCTAAACAGGGTAGAGAAGCCGGAATACCAGCGAAAGGGGCTGTAGATATCTCTGTGTCATATAAAGTTCACAAAAGATTCAAATTTTATTCAGATGTGGCAAACCTAAATATGAGCCTTCTGGATGCAATAGTGTCTAAAGTAAATGTGTTTATTTTGGTAACATTAGATGCCTAGCATGGTCATGATTTTACCTGTTGTGTTAATATGATTTTAATTTAGGAGCATATTGAGCTTGGTGTAATGTTACTGCTTTGTGTCACATTATCAGTAACAAGAGCATTCTACTGGACTGACAAGTTTACTTGTTAGTCAGCTAACACTAGCTTCCAACTGGAGGCTGCATTTTGTAGTTTGTCACAACCGGGCTTCGTAGTTTATGCTACCACAGGGCATGATGAGAGGGGCAAAGAGAGGTTAAGGATGGCATATGATGTCTGTTTTGGGTCTCACTAGACCCTCTAGTGGTTAAAAAGAAATTAGGTTGAGTTACTTTAAGTAGGGTGTAGTATGTGAACAGACTTAGAATAGTCAGAAGTGCACGTTCTCTGAGATTACATCCTTGTGTTGAAAGGTACAGTATGTAGGTGCAAAGTACTGCACAGTGCTTTGCATAATACACCAACCTGAGGCAGTATAAGCACTTAATTACATACAAACACATGTACAAGCAGTCAAAATGATGCCACACATGGGACTCCAAGTTTCAATGGTTGCTTTACTAAGGAAGGAGGAGGCCACATAAACTGTAAACTTGGGTTTTCCATTATTCGGAGTTTGTGTCCTTCTTAAGCATGTTTTCATTTTTTATTTATGAAAATTAGATCCCAGTGAATAATCAGATCAGTGCGCCCAAACAGTATGGATAATATTCACGCAGAACAGAACAGAACAGAACAGATTGTATCAGCTTGACTTGATGAACTCCCTCTGTGGTCCTCGCATGAGACCCTATAATGGCGGTTTTAGTTAGAGCGATGAAGGCCGTCTGAGTCTATGACTTTAGCTCTGGGGTCCACAGTAATGGTCAGTGAGGAAAATGAGCATGCCCGAGCTGTCTTTGTTCAGCAGTGCAGAGAAATCAATGTGATCATTGCTGACATGGAGCTAAAACGTGCTGGTCTATGGGCAGTTTAGTGTGTCCCTCTCCTTTCTCAGTGATACACTCCCCACCCCTCCACATGCATTCGCCTGCTGTATACGCCTAGAGAACGCACATCCATATGAGGACATTCACGACAGTTACATACAGTAATCGGGTCGATAGCAGACGCTCTCAGAAGAACATTGATTTGCTGACAGGCGCTTGTGATTTTATACTGTACCTTCCTTCAGCCCTGCTGTCTCTTTCAGCAGGGACAAACACTGAGCTTTGGTTCAAGGCTTACAGAGAAGGCCACATCACAGACTCAAAGTGTGATTGGCCATCAGACGTTGAGCCCTTGTACTTCCCTCCAAACTATCCAATCACGGAATTAAACCATAAAAAACCAAGTAAAAGTGTGTAAAAGTGTGTGTGTGTGTGTGTGTGTGTGTGTGTGGAGGCAGATTGTTCACAGCCATATCCGATGGAGGTACATGGGCAAATCATGTTCTTCATCAGCTGTGTGGAGAACTGATTGCTCGATTGTAGCTTAAAGGCTCAGTTCGCTCAGATTTATTTTACTTGTGGTATCTCATAGTTGATGACAAATTCTCCTGGAAATCTCATATCAAAAATGTTCAGCACAAAATAGCAAAAAATATATCGATATTGGCAAGGGTTAAATATATTTTGGATGAGAAAGCACTATGCATTTTGTATTCTTCATTGATCTTACCATACTTGAAGTATGGCGTTGAAAACTGGGGAAATACATACAAAAGCTCACTACAACCATTGTATATATTACAAAAAAGAGCAATAAGAATTGTGCATAAGATGGGGTATAGGGATCACACCAATGGAGCTTTCATACAGTCTAAATTGTTAAAATTTTT
>NW_018127930.1:2228678-2241629 GCF_001952655.1 Monopterus albus
TATATGCAAGAACAGGCTCAATGATTAATTAGATGGAACATTGTGGGTGTGGTGTATGAATGTTAACACTTTGTAATAATTCTTTAGTATATTACTTGTGTGGTGTAGAAGATAATTATTTAAGAATGTAATTATGTAAGAATGTTAACACTCTGTTATAATTTTTTTAGTATATTACTTGTGTGGTGTAGAAGATAATTATTTATGTAGAGATACTGCTTGTAAACCAATGATGGTAAGATGATGTCATGGGGTAGGACTGGATAAGTCTGACTTCTTCCTACTCCATTCAAGCATGTACTAGGTATAAGCAAATTGATATTGGATTAGCATTTGTTGGATATGTGTAAAATTATGTGTGTTGACATATCAACTGCCTTTACATGCTTGAAAGAAAAGAATAAATCAAATCAATTCACCATGCAGGTGGCTTTGACCCACAAATGACATTTAATTCATCTCCATTTTGGAAGACGTTACAATGGAACATACAAATGTGAAAATCCCAGCTCATGAAACCCAAATTCTCTGCATGGCTAGGTACAACAAGGGTAAGAAGAAAAACGCATACTTTTGGAATTTGGGAGAATTTTTGGTGATGCCTTTAATGCCTGTTTAGGCAATGTATTTTATGCCCAGCAAGTTTTATGCTCTTATTTGGTGTCTGTGTTACGGACACTGCAGCAGAAAACGAGACAGCATGTGCACGGGAGCATGACCACAGAATCACCGCTGTGTGGTCATGCCAGGGCATTGATTTCACTCTTCATGCTCTATTTGTATTGTGAGCTCCTGGTTGCTGTTAGCATGAGTGTGAAGGAAATCAACAATAACGTCATCAAAGCGTAATAATTGTAAAGTAACTGTCATCAGTGTTTTATGATGTTTCTGGCAGGATATTTTTCTTTTTGCTGGCTTTCCATGTTGCATCATCTGACTTTATGAAGCATTTAAGCACCACAGCAGCTGCAGAGAACTACTAACTCATGCCATGAACAGTGAAGTTTTAATTCAGATGTCCATTAAGTTAGAGGTTTACAAGGCTAAATACAGTATCTTATTGTTACTCTAACAGGAGGAGGTGACAAGGGGGTGGAAATGGCCCTGCTGCTTAGTTACATACTAAAGAAGGGGTCCCAGCCATCGCTTGACTTCCAGAGGCCTCTTTACTCTCCTGCAGGCACACACAAGAGACATGGGCACCATTGGCCTCTAGGGACTGTCAGAACCTACAGGGTGGCCACTCAGGATGCCTTACAGTACGCAAAGGCATCAGAGATCATGGTTTCTCATATGGTGATCTGGTGGTCTGACCACCACCTCAGTGCAAAATGAACAGCTCCTACAGACAGAAATTGATGCAGGTCTTTGCTGGCTCTTTGGCACCGTAGGTTTGGCCTTTCCAACTTGGGTGTGAGCAAGCAAAGAGGATCATTCTTACCTGCAGGTTCTTCCTCCAAACATTGACGGCCGCAAAGGCCAGCTGCATCTGCTTCCTGCGGGCGTCTTTATGGCGCTTGTAGGCGATTTCAATGAAGATAAGGAAGATCCCTGCTGCTATTCCTCCAGCCACCAGCATGAAGACCCCTGTTGGAGAGGGACAGATGAAGAGAAACAGTGCTCAGATCGAGATTTGCGAGTCAGTGGGCTACAGACCTGCCGCTCCCACTGAGCATGAATGCACAGTTCTACCCATCATGCTCAGTGGTTGCCCATCCTTTTTTCTACCAGCTCCTACTGACGACGATGGCTGCAAACCACACAGTAGTAATGGAAGACCACCACCGCACAAAGCCACAGCACAAGATACTGTACGACACTGTTCCACAGAGCACCCACACCGACACTAAGACAACAATTTTGTATAGGCATTGGACAAAAAAGGCTACAGTACCTTACCACTGCAGTTTTTGTCCAATCACTTTTAACGCTTTCTCTACACCTTAAGGACCATACCTGCCATGTTTTCAAAGGTGAGTGTGGCTGGGGCATTGCTCCTTGAGTCACACTCCTGGTATCTCACCCAGGTTTTATCTAGGTCTTCCATGAAGCCATTCTCATGAGAACTGCAGGGGGTTGGGGATGGTGGAGAGAGAGGTGACAAAGTTAAGATTCACTGCAGTGGTGGAATATTTGAACCGCTTACTCCCAGATAGCAACATAAATAAAACAGAGACAGTTGGACAGGTGTTGTGACAGACATACACTTGACAGAGAAAAACAGACAGGGGAGGAAAGGGAAGCTACGAAAAGAGTAGATGTGACATAAGGCAATGTATTGGATGGCTATAAATGGTCAGTAAGTGACCATAAAATCAAATCAATAAGAAACAAAAAAAAGTCATACGAGTAATGCAGCTTCGGCTGGGACAGACCTGAGAATGGCCAGGGACACATTCTGTTTCCAGGGGCTGTCCTTGCGCATGCCTATGCCAAAGCCCGAACGGAAAAACAGCTCTCCCGTGGTCACCAGGTCGCACTTCTGCGAGGCTTCAAACTCCAGCACCGCAGAGTCCCAGATGAAAGCATGCAGCTTGCTGTGGGGGAGGGGGAGGGAGGAGGAGGGGAAGGAGGGGGTTATGATGCAACAGTACAATGATTTACATACACATTTACGGCTCCCATCCCCCTTTCTCTCGCACACCAGATCGTGTGTGTCATTCAGCGTTTACCAGCCATCTCTACCGCTGCTTATGGCCCAAATGAAATCCAATGGCAGATGGGTGAGGGCACGTCCCCTATTGGATTCCACCCATCTCAAAGATGTTCGTCGGGTACAACCTGAAAAAAGGGTGCTCTTCGACTCAGTGTTAGCTCAACCTCACACTGGTGTTGGTGCTGTTGACATGTCCACACCTGATGCTGTCCCTGGACGCCTGTCTTGGCTGGGTGATGGACCTGGATCAGGAGGAATGCAGCAGCAGTAAGTCCGTCTGTTTCCGCCTGATCCAGAGGTCCATATAAACACCCCCCAACCTCACCAACCCCACCACCACCCCACCATGAGCTGACTGGACTGGCCCTGTTCTGTGTGCCTTATACTGTAGGTCGAGCAGCCGGATGACACGTGCTCTGGTCGGCCCACCCTGGCCGAGACTCACTTGTCACGCACAGCCTGGATAGCCTCTGCAGCACTCTCATAGTTGTGCTTCTCCATATGGCGGTACATGGTGCTTAGCTCCACCTGCCGCCGGAAATAGATGTCCACAGAGCTCTGCTTCACCGTGGCATAGATGAACTTATCTGATGGGTTTCTCAGCTATACAAAGAGACAAAGATAAGACATAAGCAGTCAACTTCCACTGATGTAAAATGTATATGTTTACACCCACATGCATGTATTTATAGAAATAAAAATGTTGTTGTGTAGTAAGATGGTCCTAGCATCCCCTACACACCCTTGGGTCATTGATGCCGGTGATGCGCTCCTCGGGCCGGTCCAACACCAGGAAGGCAGCCAGGTTGGCAGTATAAGAAGCCACAATGATCATAGCAAAGCCAGCCCACACCATACCCAGGATTCTTGCCGAAAAGCTGCGCGGTGCACCTGTGTAGTGAGTTTTAACCTTTCAGCTCATTCAGTAATGTAGAGTCATTACTGTAGCTGGACACCTTCACTTCTGTTAACTGGTACTTCTACCACGCACTACTGCTAACCCCTAACATCTGTTATTACTACTAATGTTACACTTACTACTGCAATAATAACAATAACACAACCATGACCCTATAGAGTATTATATACACTTTACAACACAACCTAAAACAAAAGAAATTATCAAAAAAAAAAAAATAACCCACTAAAATAGTCAATATGAAGACAAATAAAATAAGCAAAGGCAAAAGGTACAAACTGTTAAAAGACAAACTGCATCAAAGGCTGTCTCTACAAAGGAACTAATGTGTCATCATCAAAAAACCTCCACAATCAGGCAACACCTGGAGCCACAACTGCCTTGATGTTGTTTTTTTTTTCCAACTGAAAAACAGCGCTCAGATCAGAGTACTCAACAGCATGACAAGTGTTCTATGAGAACGGGGACATTTACTGCTCAGTAGCTGATGTTTTGCAGATTTTTAATAATGATTATTTTTTGTCTCCATCTCTCCCACTGGCTGTGGCTCACCTTCTCCTATTCCAGAGTTCAGCAACACTCCCCAGGAGAACCACATAGCAGATGATAAGGTGAGGGCATCTTCTTCTTCTTCTTCACTGTTTACTTTAAATCTTCCAAACGGGCTAGAGGGGTGAAATTGGGAGGGTTGCAGGAGATAAAGTGAGAACTCGCTAAGAAAATGTAAAAGGGAAAACCCTGGTGATGCCAGGCAGTGGAGATAACTGAACATGACCAAACAAAGCAAGAGGGCAACAGATTCCTCAGAAAGAAAATACACAAACACAGGGGCACAAGAGCAGAGGAGTGCAATGTTGGAGCTTCACCTCTGTCTGCCCTCGTCTCCACACTGAGGGAAGATCTATAGTGTTTAGGAGTGTATGTATACACACACACTGTTTCAGTCATGAATACACACACACACACACACACACACACACAGCTCTCCCTTGTACCTGAACCGGTCTAGTAGGTAAAGCATCACCGCCACCACATGCACCGATAGACCCACCAGCAGCCACAGTGTGCTTTGGAACGGCTGCATGAACGAGTCCAGTGTACTGCGAGGGATTTCCTGAAAACACACAACCCAGCTAGTTAACGATACATATTTTTGAATACTTAGTTTGCATAATTATAAACCATTCAACGTTTTCATTGTGTTACCTTGTGTTTGTGCCGTAGAAAACAAGGTACCAAATAACAGGTCGGGCATATTTGGAATTTGTGACCCAGTAGAGGCACAGGGAATAAAAAAAAAGGCCTAGAGGATTCCATACCTGGATGATACATCTAACTCCCCAGTGGTTGTTTGACGTGACAGATCATTAAACAGAATACTTACCTTTTTAACAAGGATGGTGAGGCCTTGATATTTAAAGGGTTTGGAGAACTCAATGTACTGGGCTCGTTCGTTGTTTATAGTCAATGGGGCAACAATCATGTCAGCCAAGCCCCCTAGGAGCTCTCCCATCATGCCATTCCACTCTTTCTTGTTGCTGTTGTTCACCTGGATTCCCAAAGAAAAGGTGTTAACATGAGACTGTGCTATCAACCTACTGCCATCTAGACCACAGAATATTTCCAGACCTCAAGAATTTGGGTTAAGCCTAGTGGGGATATAAATGTTAGGACACATGTGGAGCACATTTTCAGAACTTTTTCTAACATAAAAAAATGAAATTGCAGATTTTTCAGCTGATGTTCTCCATAAAGGAACTGTTCTTTTTGTTTGGTAGATTTTCAAATTGTTTTTGCAATGTTGTGTTTCTTTCATAATAAATCTGATTAGCACTTCCAGATGAACTACAGTACTCAGTAATGGTTACTAGGGCTTTCTAATCATTTACTGTAGATACCGAAAAACTGACACTTGATCAAAGGCTGCTGGCAAATTCACCTGGTGGACATTTGACACCTGTGGATATGACTGCTTATGATTTCAGCTCTGAGAAGTTAATGAGAACACTGTTGTTGGTGGAGTAAAATAAAACACTAAAAAGGGTTAAAGTTATGGAAGGTACTGAATGTAACATAATGCATGCAACCTGTGCCTCATGCAAAAAAAAAAAAAAAAGACACTGTTAAGGTAAAACTAACCCGCTCTTGAGTCCCAAATTTCCCATCAGCCACCAGATGAACCTCATAGGTAAAATTCATGGTCATAGCCAACTTGATCAGGAGATCAATACAAAATCCGTAACAACATTGGGGTACAATTGGGCGCCCTGTAACAAAACCAGCAATGGCTGCAAGTTACAATCAATCTGAAGACTCTGGACATAAACTGAACAAAATATGTGACACATTGTAGTGCAAATGACCATAAACAATCTTATTGCATACAGTCCAAGCAATCACTCATTCTGAATGGAACCCTCAGCTACATGCATACATACTGTATATATATGCCTACTGCATACACTGTATATGTATACATTTCCAGTGATTGTTTGGCGGGTGAAGTGAAAGCACAGTGATGTGTTACCTGGGATGGTTTCATTGGGCCCAGTGCAGATAACCTTTTTAATTAAGACTCCATTTAAGGTCATTTCCTCCTTGCATGTTCCATCTGCCAAAGTGGGTTTCACATACACAAATGGCTCCTGGTGTATCGTCACTATCTACAACAGACAGGACAGAAAGCTATTTATCGCCTAGTCAGAACTGTATAAGATCGGCCCTGAGGGACTTCAGAGTGGCAAAGCAAGAGTGAAAGAAAGAGAGAGAATAAAACACTTGGAAAACCCCAGCAGACACACAAATAGCCGTGTACCAACAACCACATACACATGGACGCACAAAGACAAATTGATGATTGTAAAAATAACCAACAAGGAAACAAATGAGATAAAAGTCAGAGCAAATATATCACTGCTGCCTTTATGAAGATAGATTAACTGCACTCCCTTCTATAAAACAGATGTTAGTATTGTCTAAAAAGAGTCCACCAGCTGTCTGTACACAGTCTGTGTGAAAACAGATGTCACATTGGAGCAGAAAAGTGAAGGCGCCCTACCTTTAATCGAGTGGACATCTGGAAGCCCTGTGGTTTCTCAGTCTCTCCTCCGGGCCAGATGATTTTGCGCTGATTGTTCATTACCACCTGCAGGGATGCCACAGTATTTTAGGTGAGTGCTGACAGAAGGCATGCTGCTAATGAGGCTCCAATGCTGTGGATGAGCAGCAGTAATGAGTCAGCTTAATAAAAAAAAAAAACTCAGCAGTGCTTTTATTTATTGGGTTGGCCTCTGACCTTTGTATCCTACCTGAAGGTTTCGGGAATATACAACATTTTTAGATTTATTTTTTCAAAATTCAATGTAAATTGCAACAACTTGAGACTTTAGAAATGAGATAGAACATAAATTTTTTTCTTGAAAGTTACATTATGGTCTTTTGGCAGTTTTGAGAAAAAAATAGTTTCTATGTCTTTCTACTAAGGAAGAGTTGCATTCATAAGTGACGTTTTTGTTCTAAGGCCAAACAAACTATTCATAATGGGAATATGGTTGTGATTGTGATTTTCATAATTAAGTGAAAAAATGTAAACCAAGTGAAAGCAAAATGTTGAGCAATAATGTTAAATATTTTTTCATTATTTATCTGTATTTTTAAGGCTTATGAAGTGCACAGGTTTCATGTACATGCACCTCCAGCTTTCCATGTAGAACTGAACATTGTTAACTAGAACAGTTAACAATGGACAAATCTAAAGTCGTCCTCGGCAAGGATTCCAGTATATTGAAGCACAACCAAATATTGGCATATTTCAAAATGTTTCTAGTCAATTTTAATGTTTAAAAACAGACTTGGACCTTTCAGCCAGAGAGAGCAGTGAGACATTGCTGTCCACCCTAGTGTTATGCTTTAATTAGCCACATTCTCTATTTTCTTTCTGCCTAACTGGATGTAACTTGTATCAAAGAGAAAAGAGCCACCTCTGTCTCTGTGAGTATACCTGCGTTCCATTGTATATGCCGACTTGAATGAGTCGACTCTTCTGGTAATTGAGTATACTATAGTGGGCGTACTTCCTGTCGCCGTCGTCATTGAACTCCACTCGTCCTGTGAGGCCCTCTGGATATTTAGATGACATGAGCACCCTGTGGCATACAAATAAGAAGGGTTATACACATGAATGAGTGTGTATGTGTTCACACATGGACATGGTGTCTCATCTGTAAGTAGTGCAATGCTGCACAAGGCTCTCAATTTGTGGTGCAGTTAAGTGGCTGATTCAACACAGCTTTTGTTGAAAGCATCATGAACAAGGCAGAGCTGTGGCTGTTCAGCTGCTTTTATCACTGCATCTGTGTGGATGCAGAAAATCTATTAAATTTGTAAACAACAAAAACCTGACAATCAACATTTTGTAAAGCAGCTTACAAATCAGAACTGAAAAAAGTGGAAAGAAGAAATCTTTGGGTTCATCACTTCACACTTTGTATAGTACTTTACTCATACTGGATTCCAGTATGCTGGTTGTTTGTCATAACACCCTCAACAAACCATGAAAAAAGAAGAAGAGGCACTGGGTTACACCTATATCCCAGCTTACCGTTTAAAGAGGGGCCCTGTTTTCCAGATGTTGGTGTTGCCCACACATCCTCTTGGGGGTTCTGTAATATTTTCCTTCTCAAAGAGCTCCTGGATGGACTGCGCCACCACAGCCACTGCATCATTGATGTGGGCTGACTCATTCTTCCCGTTGATGAGCTGGAGGCCGATCAGACCTGAGACCAGGCCAACAACAAAGTAAATCACTGACCTGAGCAACCTATAGTCTCCCTGGATGGGGAAAAACCTTTAGGGCCTCCAGTCAGATATCAGCTGTATGATCCATCTTTGTTGCCAGGTAATCTCATGGAGAATAATTCAGAAAATACCCACATCTTTATGAGACCAGGCAACAGAAAGAAACTGATCACAAACTGATGATCTTCTCACAGCATGTGTTGAGTCCCTTTAGTTAGATCCTTTTTTACCCTAAGGTTTGAGTAATCACACACAGCACAGCCAAAGCATCTGTATTAAACCAAAAGTATTGTCAGACCTAAATTTAAACCAGACAACAATCCAACTTCAGCTAAGTTTTCTGATTACAACCAGGTCCATTAGTCTTGCAGGCTCCTTGATGAAGCTACAGTGGAGGTGGGTGAGGCTGGACATGAACAGGACCACAAACGCTCTGGACATTGTAGCTTATCATTCTATCAGTTGCAAACCTTCTCCTTTTAAATCATTAGAAACCAGGGCATTAATATGACAGAGTAGAACAATAAGGTTAGTTTTGAACAATCCATGATGTACACATTTAAACAAAAAACTGGGAGTGGGCAAACACCACATTTAAACCTTTAAACACACAATTCTTAAAAGTTTAAATGTTCAACACACCACAAGCAGTTATACAGATAATTATGTAATGCATCCACTGTTAAACAGTTCATCTCTCTGGACCGGTGTGTGGTATGATTGGCCTCTGAGTAAAGCCGGGGTTAACTTCTGTGTTCCCACTGATCTCTACTAGATCAACGTACCGTCTGGTGCCTCGCTCAGGGCTTTACCCGACATCTCCCGCTCGCCCACCAGCCACACATAGCCAGAGCCCGTCATGTTGAGGAAGCGGGCAGCCTTGTACACTGCAGCAGCATCCTCCTCACTGGAATTTGCCATGTTGAAAAAAGATTGAAAGAGATTGTTTTTTGCATCAAATCATACTGAATGAGAATGGAATGGATAAATTTGTGATTATTTGTAGTTATTCTGTGTGTATACATACAGCTGAGTGCAAACGTTTGCATCCCCTCACTTTGAAATGGCAAAAAGAGCAAAACAAATAATATTTTTGCATCGACATATTTAATGCGCATTCAGCTAATGCAAATGTTCCCTCATCAACAGAAGCAACAAAAATGGTCAGTGTGTAAAAAGAAAGTTATAGTAAAATAATGAAAATATCAGCACAAAAGCTGGCATCCCCCTTTATGAAATGTACTTTGTATGTCCTGACAAAGTCCTTAGAGGCAACTGGCATAAGAGTCCATATCTTTACAGTCAAGTGTAGTCTGTACAAGTCTGGATTGTTTGGGAGACTTCTAGACATAAGGCAGCACAGTTGCAGTTGTTAAGGAGCAAGATTATGTGGTCTGATCAGATCAAAGATTAATTCTTTGGTCATAATTCACACAGGCATGTGTGGTGAGAAAAACACTTGGCCTACGAACGATGGAACAGCAGGAAATCTAGATGTGTTTTATCAATTTTAGACACATTTCCAGCAGAAAACATTTGCAAATGTTTCTAAAATTTGGCATAAACTACATAACCATCATTTAGATGCTACCTACAACTGAATATAAAGATCCACAGCTGGGCTGAGCAGAGGGTTTAGAAGATTTAGCACTTTTAGTATTTTTGGTGTAATTCCATTGCAATGTGCAAAGTCAAAATTGTTAAGGTCTGGCTTGTAGTGCATCTATTATCAGTTATGATTATTTATCATCTTTTTCCTTAAGAAAGGGTGTCAAATGTTTAGCCTGGAACGTTAGATGAATTTCTTTAAAAACAGTCACCTTTCAGTTCATATTTTGGAACTGAATGGGCAACATTAATTTGTAGTGAGTTAATTTTACTAAATGTAATTATATTTAGTTTTACACAGTAAAGAAGAAGGGGAACAGTGGGAATAAAGAAAAAACTGTTTTCCTCCTATTTTGTGGGTGTTTTTATTGGTATATTGATGT
Source organism: Monopterus albus (assembly GCF_001952655.1). Classification (NCBI taxonomy): domain Eukaryota; kingdom Metazoa; phylum Chordata; class Actinopteri; order Synbranchiformes; family Synbranchidae; genus Monopterus; species Monopterus albus. The sequence goes on from NW_018127930.1 coordinate 2,239,042, forward strand.
ATTTTGTATTTTTATTTAAGTTATTTGCTTTGTTTTTGCCTTGTGGGGATATATTTGTGTTTGTGTGGAGGGGTCATTATGAGAGATGACCTTTGGACATGTATTCTTTCCTTTAAATAACAAAAGATAAAAAAATAATTAAAGTAATCTTTTGTTTTGCCCATTTCTATTTTGAGTACATTTCTAAAAATGTGCAAGTAAAAAAAAAAAAAAAGCACCCATACTGGTGAAGTTGGAACCTTGAGGGCATTTTTTTTTTTAGCAATGTGAGTAAATATGATGCCTTCACCAATGCTCCCTCTGGGAATGTAGGTGTTTGTGTGTGATTTGGGGTAAAAATCCTACCTGGCGGACAGGATGATGACTCGGGCCTCGAGCTCTTTCGCCTCCAGCAGCAGGGCAGTTAAGTTAGTCTCATGGCTGAACTGGAGGACTTTGTCTGCCTGTGATCAGGGCATAAGAAAGGTCAAGCCAGCTACGTTTCCCAAACCTCAGACACCATGCTGCCTCTGTACCTGCTTGGTTCGAGCTTGGCCGATTTAGTTTGAAAACGGGAGACAGAGATAAAAAGGAAAGCGATCCAGGGGAACCGGCTGAACTAAAAAAAAAGCTTGAAGGGAAAAAAGCTTTTGCATTTGTTTGCATGCAAACTGAGGGTTATCAAGGCTCCAAAGAAGGACGTGCATGTGTTAGGTAGGGGGAAGAAGAAGGTCAATGCAACCAGTAACTAAAGACGGGTGAAGTGGGGTGAGGGGGACATTTTCCCCCAACAAAAAATTGTTAAAAACTAGGGAAGTGCTACGGAACAGGAGCAAGTAGCATCTGGGAAACGGTTTTGTCCCACTCTACCGGTTCTTCACAAAGGACTGGACTTGCAAACTCTTTTGGTGTGTGTGTGTGTGTGTGTGTGTGTGTGTGTGTGTGTTCTGAGTACATGCATTCCTTTATTAAAGGAGAAAATGAAAATGATAAAATCGAGGCGCTATTCACTGATTTCTTTTTTTTTCTGTAATGACCAAAAATGAAAGCTTTTTCATAACAAAATCATTCTTTATTAAAATCATAGGAAAATGTCTCAAAGTAAACAACTAAAGAAAAGACGTGCTACCAAGAGAGGGACATTTCTGGGTCGGTTGGTGACTGGTTTGGGCTGGTTTCTAGTTGCTACGTTTGGAAAGTTGGTGGGCGGCGTGCATTGACCATGCAAATATACCTTAGGTCCTCGCTTGTTGTCATAGGACAGTTGGTCGAGGTTTTCATAGTTCCTTTTTTTATTCTGATGAGTAATGTGCACAGAGAAAATATGCAGACACAGAAAAATATTATAAACAGTTGAAAATGGAGGGCAGTAAAGCATTCCAACAAATTCCCACTTTTCTGCTTCAAACTGGGATCTTTAACAGAGGGGCTTGCAAAAAACATCAGAGCTGACAGCTCAGTAACAACTCTAAAATTATAGTATGTATAATGTTAAATAAAGTACTATTCAGTGCAATTTATTCATTGATGCTATCAATTATCAGTTTATAACTCAAGGATTCAGCTGCATTGATCAACTCTATGAAATATCTGGGTACGCTGTTTCTTCTTCACCATATTGCAAACTAAAGCCGACATTTAACAAATGTGGCTGTCACAAACCAACACACCAATGGGTTCAAAGTATGAGCACATTTTTTGGCTTCCTTAAAAAATATGAAAAGCCTGTTAAAAGTTTTGCTGCATGTAAACATGAGTGGAAATTGCTTATTTATCCAACCATCTGTTTTACTGGCTCCAAAGTGCCACTTCCAGAGGCTGTGAGTTCTATACTTAGTATTAATAACTTGTGTGACCAAACACTTGACACAACACACCAAAGCTAGAATCCATCATGTAGCGCACGTTACTTACATCATTTTAATTGATTTTTTACAGATATGTTCAATACTGTGGTTACTCATTTAATAGTGGTTTACAAACTCATGGATTTGAATCAAAAAGTCTTTATCAAGCTTAAATCACAAACATGCTGACAATTCACACACTGATATTCTACTCGACAATACAATTTCAGCAAAGAGTCCAGAGCTGTGTCACGTACAGTAGTAATTCTAAGCAGATTCTAGTTCACACTGGACAAATTAAGTATACAGTGAATTCTTTAAAAAAACACCAAATTTTTGAGTGTTCTTTTTTTTATTCTACAGTCCCAGACTTTATTGCACAAGGGAAATAGACTCACACTTGCAAAGAATCAGAAAACTCTGGATTGTAGCAAGACAGTTTCAGAAAGATCTTAAAAATAAGTATTGTATTAAATCTTTAGAAAACATTTTTGCCTTGCCACTTTGAGGTTTAATTGGCAGAGACATTCCAATATTGATGGATGTCTGATCGAAGTACTGTATAATTTCCTGTTGGTATAAACAGTTGACTAACTGTGAAAGCAATAAAGCACAACATTTATATTGTGCATCCTGTAAATTATTAGGATGGCATAAGAAATTTGGACACAAGATACTGACTTTCAGTAATTCCTGTGCAGGGTTCTGTGAGAGGAGCGTTCTGCCCATGGATGTATTATAAGAACAGGATACCAAACTAAA
>NW_018127930.1:2241820-2255815 GCF_001952655.1 Monopterus albus
TATATATATAATGGTGGCCTATGGGAAACATTCTTTTTGGGCCACTGGGGGATTTTTTTTTGCAGTGATGTTAAGTGACAACTGGGAAAAACCGGCAGCGAGTCTGATTGGCGGCAACACATCAGATACTCCTAATGCATCCGTGGCCCTGCCTGACACAGGGAGCCATTTTGCAGGAACATGCATCATCTTTCTTCTTCACAGGGTTTTATGCACAGCTGCCTGGCTTCACAGCTCACACCTCAGTGCATTCTGCACCTGACTCCCTCTCTTCACAAAGACAGCAAATACCATCCAGAAACTCTTCCATTCACATTAACTAATAGCTTTTAAGACATGAGAATTCATGTTATTGTGATCTTTGTGTTAGTCATGTTAATTTGAACATTTGTGACTTTACATATTGATAAGTAACTGTTAAATCCTGAATGATATTCATGACATAAACAGTTATTTTATCAAATCTCAAGCAAAATGGTAACACTTTAACAAATTGTCAGTGATCTTATAATTCTTATTCCAGAAATATATAGAAAGTCACTTTTGGCTTTTCGCATTTAGGGGTCGCCACAGCGAATCGTCACACTGACGACTCGCATGTTGACATTTGGCACGTGTTTTACGCCGGATGACCTTCCTGACGCAGCCCTGATTCGCCGCAGTGGCGAGAGCGCTGCGCCTTAACCACTAGCCTACCAGGGATGGCCTTATGCCAGAAATATATAATGATATTTTAAGAGATGTAAGATCAGCGTGAAATTGTATGAAACTGCTTTAGAAACAAATATCCCACTGAGTGAGGAGCTCTTTTTTTTAAGTTTAGAAAACTACCAAAAATCTTATAATCACAGTTCAGTCTAGTCAATATACCACTGTAAGGTAAATACTCAGTTACTATTCAGAACTGTAGCATAAAAAGAGAAATGTCACATCTACACTACATAATAATCTGATCTATAGCAATATTATTGAAGCAATGCAGCTTTGTCCGCCCCAAGAGTTTTTCTGAGTGCACTATTTTTGTATCCTCTCGCGTTCCTCAGGCATTAATATTTCATGTTGTGTCGGTCACATTTCCAGTCATACTAAAGTCACTATGTCCAGAGCCTCTTTGCTGGTGATGACAGTGCTCCCCTGTGACTGTGACCTCTCTAATGATGTGCTGTGAAGCTGAAAATAACACGTACATTTAGCAAGTTTATGCAGCATAACAATGTGATCAGCAACATTAGCACCTCTCTTTTTAAATTAGAGCATGATGTGCCAAAACTGCAACCTGCCACATCCACACTACCATCACCTACGACAGTTAAAGATGTTGCAGCATTTACAGTTTGGCTGTTTAGCTGACGCCATCATCCAAACAAACCTACAATGACAGAGATGGAACAATTTTCAGTATTCTGCTGGTGTGGTGACACACGGGATGTCAGACCACAGGTGAAAGTAGCTATTTGTTGCAGCTTAGGCATCAGGAAGTACTTAAATAAAAAATCTGGTTCCTCTGACAATTTTCTTGCTGTTATTTATGTTATGTTTATCCCCAAATGTCCCCACAGCTGACATTTTGGAGGGTGCACACCAGATTTTTATATTTATGTAGTTTCATTTGGTTTATTTTGACATATAGCACTATCTAGAATTACACACTAAAGTCATATGGCTTATTTACATCGTGATCCAGACACTGTGCTTTAACAACAATAGTAAGTGTCTGTTATGGTTATGTTCCCATTTTAAATGTACTTTCTATGTTTAACTTCCATAGGAATAACATTGTTCCAAAGATAAGGCTAGGATTGTGCTACATTTTCGTATTATGAACACATTCTTTGTAAAAATCAAAACCATTAATGTGTTAGTCTGTCTCTCAATACTCTATGACTTTTCTACCCTGTTTGTGGCTCCAAGAACCAAGTCAGTTCATTTCTGAAGAGTAAATCTTTCAAGAGAGTAAGTAAATGTGTAAAATAACTCACAAAAACAGCTATATGCTCAGAGTCCAAAAGCTGTTTGAACTGGCTCTGCAGTCATAACTAAATGCATGCATTACTGGAAACTCAGTGAGGGGTGCAGCAACTCCCGTCAGCATTATGGCGCTGAATGGGACTCACAGATGACTTCATTTTGAGATCCAAACTCAAATTATGCAAACATAAAAGAAGCTTGCTGAGGCTTACACAAACATTTTAGCTCTCTGCTGCAGGATATGAGTCACTAATAATTGATCTGACTATCAGTGTTTAAGCTGCATGGATACAGTCGCACAGTTCAGTGTGATAAATTCCGGTGTCTGAAATGTTTTTTTTTCTGTTGATCAATACCAATCCTGGTTATTTAATTTAAGCAGCTTTCATTTTAACTGTCACTGCTTTCTCCAAATTTCCTCAGGTTTGAGTCATATTCAGTGTCTCTTCAGCTTCTGCTGTAATTACATCTCTGAATCAGGACTCATTTCATTCTGCTGCACAATTACAGCAAAAAGCCCCAGAGAGGTTCAAGCATGACAGAGTAAAAAGAAAAACATATCCCAAGGTAATTTCATCTTATTTAATTGATGAAATAGACAGAAGTTGTTCTTTTCAACTCTCTCTCTTTGTTCCTAAAGGGCACCTGTCATCACAGTCTCAAGTCTGCTTGGGCTCAAAGAAGATCAGCATTTCACTGAAGCACATACACAGCTCAGAGCTACACTCAAAATGGATGCATCAGCAGTACGCTAACAGGCAAAAACATCTACCGTATGAACACGACCTAGCAAGGTGCAATAAACACAATGCCTCTGTGTACAATAAAGCAGCCTGCCTTCATCATGCACTGAGCTAAAAGAACCACCTTCTGTACACCAGGGCCCAAATAAAACAACATTTCAGTCTGTGATGGTTTGCAAAGCCCCACGTTAAAGTCCACTATTTGGCTCCCAATGTGGATAGATACGGGATAATTTGGACTATGGAGAAAAGCAACGTGAAGATGAGCAAATAAACATACAAACTTTTGTCAGATTAGACCACATTAGATGCTGTTGATGGCTCTAGGAATGTTAACCAGTGTTTACGCAATGGTGAGAAAAAGATGTGGCCACACAACAGAAAAGGAGACAGTTACATACATAAAAGACCTTTGAGGTTTAAAAACCATACACACTTGAACACTCATGCTCACACACTGAGGGCTCTGTGAGGCGGAGCGTCTCACCTTTGTCTCTCTTTCCTCCAAGAGGGTCTCGAGCCTCTTTTGAGCAGCCCGCCCCTCATGGTCATCACTCACGATCAGGATGATGTGGTTCCAGCTGAACTCACGCATTAGGTCGAACCACACATGCGCCTGGTGGGAGTAGGGAGGGACTGTCCGCAGGAAGGACAGGTGGATACTCTAAGGAGCACAAAGCAGGAAACGAAGGACTTAATATTTACTGAATGACTCATCACTGACAACATAAAAAGTGGACAAATGCTGGTGTGACGATACTACTGATAGTATCAATCTAAATGTTATGATTCACTGTTTGAGATGAGATTAGAGCGGTGGGTAGCTAAAAGTGCACAGAATTCCTGTAAGAAATAATGGCAAAGTTAGAGATGAGTGAATTTCCACAGACACTCAAAACAGAAAGTCTGTGCTCATTAAAATGCTGAATGATAAATAAGTGCCTGAGAGATGGAGCAAAAACTGGAAAGCAGCAGAAAACTTTGCAGCGAGGTGGTCCAGAATGCGAGGACTAAATGCATGTTTAAAAGACAGATAAAAATCTAGGCACAGATCACTCAGGCTCCCTTTAATATGTGAATGTAATGCTGATTTCTTTTTATTTGCAAGATTAGGAGAGATGTCACTTAAATAGTGGTACGTCCTTAGCATTTTATTAATGTCAGTGCATTTTCATGTTAGTGGCTTGTGCTTCATAAAACATTATTCAGGTCAGAGGCATTGTTAATGATGTTTTTTCAATTTTCAGCTGGAAACCCATTTAAAGATAGCTTTCATAATGGACAGTAATGAGACGTTTAATTTAGAAAAAATTTCTGAATCCGCTCCAGAGGAGCTCCACACTCTCTCGCTCTTCTTGTTTTCCTCTATTTCTCTCCGCATCTCTCATCTGCTGCTCACCTTGTCGGAATAGATGGACATGCGTGTGGTGAGCCCCACCACAGGGATGCGGTAGAAGCCTGCTGTGTAGGAGACAGGTGTTGGAGTGAGGTGGTCATTGGACTGTGGTGGGTGACTCACCAGGATAGCATAGACCTGCAGAGAGAGAAGAATAACACTTTGTCATTCTGACACTGGCAGAAAGATGCAGTGTCTTACTCTGATAAGCATTTAAAGGCATCTGTTTTAGACATGCTGCAAGATTTTCTTTCTTCTTTTAAATATACTTTTGCAGATAATAAGCAACAAAGTGTGCCACATACAACAAACATAACATATTAAACACTAATACTTCATACACAAATCATATACAACAGCATGAAGAGTTGTGTCAAGTCCACTGGCCTTCCTATATGCAACACTTCCTGACTGCATAGATACAGTACATTTCTTGTAGGATACAATAACAGGAGATTGCACTTAAGATTCTATTAGGTTTGCTAGCAGGGAAAAAAAAAACTCCATCTACTTATATTGTAAAAGTTCATTTTACAACATCAAAGTTTCATCAGTTAATACTGATCAGCTTTCTATGGGGACCTGGGGAAGAAGGGAGATGTGGGCGTGTTGACCCCCACGTGTTCTCCATTGCTTTTGGGTTATAAGCAGAATAAATGTTCCAGAATGTGCACTGTGTAAGACATGACATCTGAGTTTCAGAATCAAGTACAGATGCAGGGGTCACACCTCAGAGCCTTTTCCATTTCAGTATATGCTTACAGTTTATCAAATAATCACAAACACATTAAAAGGATCTTGGCAGTTTGCCTGTTTTGCATGGTTTGTAAATCAGCGTTAATGGAAACATCAAGTTTTCTACCTCAGGATAAGTAAACTTGTGTTTACTTAGTTATTTGTAACTACTGCCATAAAATGTTGTATAACAAGTAAAAAAAAATATCTTGAACCTTGAAAGCCTATATATATTATAGTCAGGGAAAACTGCATCTGCAACAACAAAATAGAAGAGTGAAGAATTTTGTTCCCTTGTTCAAAATGTCTTCACTGTGTGGGCTGGAAGACATGAATTTGTGGTTGTTTGGTTTAGTTTTATCTTGTGCATTAAGCAACAGATTCTGGCTGAGTGCTCTAGTTTAAAAAACGACTTCTGTGTCCTCGTCACAACACTCAGTGCTGAAAAATACCCCGGAGATGTGAAGGAAGAGGAATAAAGCTGGCATGGTTGTGCAGGCGTGGATTATTGGATCTGAGCAGCCCGTATGGTTGGGTCAAAAGTGAGGTCTAGCTTCCAAGGACTGCTCCCAGGCATCTACTCCCCCATCTGCCACAGACTTTCCTTCTCAGTGGCTGTTATCGCCTACAGCCAGTCTCATCTGATTAAACCTTCCACAGACCTTCTGTCTAAATGAGATGTGGTTTTGTCTCATTTGCAAGAAGTGTGTGTGTATGTAGAGGACTGTAATCTGTACAGCCCAATGGGTGGATTGCATGCTCATGCTTTGGGTGAACAGGAGACTAGATGTGACAGTATTATTCTACAAGCTTTTATCAGTTAGAGTCAATCCACTAAGCAAAGGACCAAGGACATGAAAGCAGCACAAAAGCTGTGGGTGTTTTTTTTCCCCCATGAATCTTAATGATGTGTGTGGGAGAAAGAGGCGAGAGAGAGACAGAGACTTCACGCCTCAACATGCTGTGACATAATGCTGGTGATTTTTAAAAGCCATGAGGAGCACCACATAAGTAAATAACATACATGAGTATGTGCATTTCAGTGTTTTAACAACTCTCAAAGGCACATACACACTCACATGCATTACTTATGAAATATCTTTTGTTTATCTGATACTGTAGGCAGCACATATATATTATGCATCTTTAGGCTTGTCTATATGGAAACGCCTTTCCTCAAAAATCTGCATTTAGACACTTTTAAATGGGAATCTTAGTGTAGCATAAGAATTTTTCATGTCACCATTGCATCATGTAACACAGCTGAGTGATGCACGCCTGAGGGCCACCACGCAGAAACTGCTCCATCTGTGTCAGCCTCCTCACACCAAAATGTCATCATGCGTCACACACACCTTGAAGTTACATTTACTGTAAATGACATATTGCACATTTTCAATCCACAACGGCCCCTTCTCAGTTCAGTACATCTGCAGCTGTGTGTCCTGAAATGTGCAGTCCAGTCCTGTCATCGCAGATACGCCTCACACCAAAGCCTATTTTTGGATGTCTGTAAAACAGATGGGTCTATGGGGTGTTCACTGTACAGAATGGACTGATTTGTGGATTTTGTGTAACAGTGTAGAGTGGATGCCAAACTGGATAAATAACAAATTTGTAATAATGTACTGACTGCTTTGTTTTAGTGTCTATACCTTTGTACTCAGGCTAAATGGACAGTCAGTCTGCTAGTGTGAGAGACAGATACCTGTCCAGTATGGATTCAGCCTGATGATGATCTAGTTATAGACAACAATTTGGTCTTGTACTCAGTGATCCTTCAGTGACAAAATGTATCTGATTATGACATGTGTTTCCTGAAAGCACCAACTTTCTATGGCAACACTGCTGCTCCTCCGAAACACCCTGACGCAGAGTCTAATACAAACCGTTTTAACAGTCAAGTCAAAGTGTGCTTGGATATGTAACTTGACCTATGGGCTATCAGAGAATAACGAGACGTGTTAGATTTATCGCCAATGCAGAGGTGGCAATAAATTAGGCTATACCTGGCTGGAGATGAGGTCCTCGCAGACGGAGAGGGCCATCTGAATGGCGTTGGGTTTATGCGTTACGGAGATTGCGGTCAGCTTGAATTTGTCTCTACCGTAGACCTGGTTGGCCTGGGTCACGGCATCTTTGAAGACCTGCTCATATCTCTTCTGGCTCAGGACGGCCCCGATGTTCACAATCTTGGGCTCGCAGCCGGCCCGCGCGCAGGAGCACGAGAAGAGCACCACCAGCAAGAACAACCGCATCGTGTGGACCACCAAACAGCACAGTGCAGCCCGGTCGCTTTTCTCCCTGGTGGCGGGTCGGCTAGACCAGCTTCTGGACAACAGCACGGCTCAGCCAGCTGAATGCACAACTGCAGACACGATCCAGGTGGGCGTTGTAGGCGAACGATTGAGGGGGGCCACAAAGAGGAAGAAAATTGTTGATAAAATAGGTGGATTTATGTGCAAAGCGCAGGAATGTGCACGGTCATATTACTGGAAAATTGTCAACCTGCAACATCCAAACCGCATTGTCCACCTTTCTTTGCTCTCCTTTGCAGATTTGCTCAAACCTCCTTGCGGTCTTGAACAAAGAGTTAAACCTTAGGTTCCTCTCCGGGGTGTGTATCAGCCCATCCGGCCGCTGCTTCGTGCGCTCTGTGCATGCTGGTCACACCGATGCGTTGCTGGTCGCTCCGGGCTGAGCGGCTGCTGTCCTTGGTGCTGACAGCTGTGCATGCGCGCCGCAGTGTTCTACTGCGCGCTCCCGCCGTATCACCTCCCCACTCTGGGTTTTGCTTGTTGGCGTGTTGCTGCTGCTGCTGAGAAGCAGAAGATGATCGTATGAAAAATAAATGCGCTTACTTGTTCCGAATACACTCGATCACCATGCTATTCATAATAGGACATGAAAAGCAAGAACACTGACAGCAGCGCAATTGCAGTATTAAGTTGCATACCTGTAGGGCATGGATAATATGCACAATTAGTTCGGATTAATATGTAGGCTTTGTTAATACCTGCGATGCCATGCGTGTGAAATGAGAACCAGACGTTTGAGAGATTCCCCACCAATGGCATGAATGTACAAGAGCAGATGGGGAGAAGGAAGGGCGTTTGTTCCAATCTAACGGCTTTCAGGTCAGAGTTGAGCCAGTGACACGGAGCTTGGTGCCAGTTATTTTCCTACAAACTGGAAGCGGGGTGGGGGGGGGTGTCTGATTTGTGGTGTACTTCTCTGCGTAAAGTGGACCGACCTCTGTGGACAGCCCATTGATCACGCAGCTCGTCAGTGCCTTCCGTCTCTCCAGCCGTCAGGAGTCTGTCAAGCCTGCTGTGGACAGATTAGACTGTGGTGTGGATGTTGTCTGGTCTCTGGCCCCGCACTTTGGATTGTTCAAGTAGCTGCTGGGAGCACTCCCCTGCCACATGCATGACGAGCAAATTCGGCCTCCTAGTTACCTAGGAAACAAGATTTTTACAACACAGATGCACACGTCCACAGGCGCGCGCACTTTACGCGGAGGAAATGTTGCACAGCGAGTTTACTGGTCACAGCAGGAAACGTCCAGGCATTTTTCTAGCAACACAGACCTGCACGCAAAAATGAAAAGCAATACTATGAGAGCCGTTTAGCATTTCATTTAATAGTAAAATATAATATTTGTCCCCAAAAGGATTTAGCCCTTGGAGGGTTTAAGCTATCAACAATTCCTACTACTGAACAAGGTGTTTTGGAAATGGGTCCAGAACATAAATTCACACAACACGTGGTGCCTCTGTGTTGCAATGAGCTGATAAATGAATCACGAGGCTGAAGAAATCAACATTCATTAGCAGTTTGGCTGGTGGTTTAATGTTTTGGTTTTTTTCATAATTTTAAACCAAAATGTCATTTATGAGCACTGCAAACGGGATAATGAAAATGGTTTCTCAAAAATTCCTTAAAGACAACACTAAAGAGGGGAAAAATAAGAGCACTAAACCTGTCAGAAACAGAGTTGAATTATAGTGACAGTGAGGCTGTTTTTTTGGTACAGCCTGAATGGATCCATTTCCAAAGGCATTTTTTGTCATTGAAGTCATTAAGCTAAAACTGAGAAGCGCTTCCTCCAAAGTGCCAACCACAACGACAAGAAGAGGAAAGTCCACGTCACCGTCAAACCACTGAAAATAACTGAAAAATAATGGTGTTGAACAGAGCACCTAATGATTACGCGCCCAGCCTCGACGTGACTGCCACAGCCAGTTCCTATTAAACTCACCACTTATGACAGGGCCCTGACAGCGTGAAGACCTTTTATTAAATGAGGTTATAAAGCCCTCCTCTGCCTCTCATCTAGCGCACTCAGCCACTACTCAAACATCTATCTGCTCTGCAGCCATTATATAATAAGTTTGCTGCTGAATCCTCACGAGTCCAGTGAGACTATGCACAAAAATAAGCACAGGCAGCCGAGCACACAGAGATCATTGCATGCTTTAAAACTCACACATATACACGCAAATCCACACACACATGTACACACACTAACACACTCTCGAGTTCACACTTGGTCCGCCCACAGAAAAGGACTACAGACTCATGCACCACCCACACAGTCCTCTGCAGGGCTGAGCTAGGTAGGTTTGTGTGTCTCTGTGTATGCGTGGTTAAGGTTAATACCAAACTAATGTCATCACCTTAACATGGTTGGATCTTTTTTAGGGAGGACAAAGACAATGTATTTAAATAACAGGAGTCCTAATCCAATCAGGGCAGTTTCAGCATGCTACACAGTTTCTTCTAGTTTAATCTTTAAACGCATGTCAGTGGTGTTTAACATCAGTGGGCATTTGGAAGGACTGTGAGGTTAGTTTAGATGAAGCCATGGTGAGGAATCACACTGAGAACCAATCTTCTCTGCTAGCTTCCTCAGTGAAGATACTGGTCATAAAGCTACACAAGCCAGTGAGTGTTTATCATTGATGCTGCTTACTGCTGCAGAATCACGGTATAAACTACTAAACTGTCCTAGCAATTAAATGAACTTCTCCTGAGGAACTGTAGTGAATCATCTGAGTGACTTTCAGACTTTTTCCATCGAATTTTAAATGTAAATCCTTTGATGCAGTGATGAAATGTTACACTGGCAATACAAAGAAGGCTTTAACCTCTGGATCCAACCTGTGGTCCTATTTTAATTAGGACTAAGTATTTCTGACAAAACAAATTAGGCAAATTAAGATGAAGTAATTTCACATCATGTTTTATAATTTTAAATAGTCCAAAGTGACTTTGTTGTAGTTGAAGAACTATATAAAACAAAGTTGGAGTGAAGGGGAGGAAAGAACAGACAGAGCAGGTCACAGCTGAACTCCTACGTGCTTTAGCAGGACAGCAGCATGTTTGTCTGCAAACTGTGTGGCTTCATCTCCTCATGTTGCGCTTTGACTTGGAGCCCACATTATGTGATTGAAGCAGGGGGCAGAACAGACCATGCTCTACCAGTATGTTGACATGAACAGAGCTGAAGAGGAAACAGAGTGACTCAGAGAATCATTTGCAGGTGGACCCTTCTCTGTCTGATGTGTTTCTCATGTAGTGCAAAGTCTTTGCATCAGTTATATACCGTATATTGGCACCCCCTCGGTGTTTGCTTGTCATGATGCCAAGCTGAGGTATTCATGCTGCAGAGAGCTCAAAGACTCTTATGGATTTTAAATTCCAACTTTATTCCCAGCAGGCTGAAAAGCCTTGGGATAGCATGCACATCTGATACATTTTTCAGTTTGTATTTCAGAAAACTGGCCAGACAAACAAGTCAGGGAAGATTAAGATTCAGTCTCAGGAAAACAGGTTAGGATAGAGGATACAAAGACACCACAATACTTTTCTTCTTCAAACAGAAGAGTGTGTACGGTCTGTGATCCACCAAGTTTCTACCAGCTGATGAAACTGTTTTGACAGATCTAGCTAAAAGGTCAACCATTCAAAAATAACTAATACAGTCTGACAAACACATACTCCTCTGGTTGTCTGGTTGTTCATTTGATAAAGGCTGATGTTAGGGTTAAATTGACAATAGACAAAGCAGACCGAGGCCACTTATGTGAATAATATAAGGGTTTAATTATTCTTGCAGCAAGGGAGCATTCAATACACACAATATGGTTCCATGAAGGAAATGCTTAGAGAAGCAGTCTCTCTGAGGGTCATTCATACAGTCAGACCTAACAGTCATGGCTTGTTCGTTGGCTCCTGGAACAGATATGTCTGTATCTCTGCAGTCTGACTGCTTATGAGAACTGAGTTGGTGTAAGTACACAACAGCAAAATACAGTCAGTAAAATGCATACGGTATCTATTCTAGATCTACAGTTTACTCTTTGCAAGTACAGAACGTATAATAATTGTACTGTGGGTCACTTGATGTTACTGTCCCTTGATAAACATTTTTCCAACAGCTGACATATTATACACATAACCACAGTTTTTCTGAATAGAAATCTAGTCTATATTTATTATCACACAGCAACAATCTTCAAATTACAAGTGCATCAACAACAAAACAGTAAAGAAAGGAACATGTCCAGAGGAGCATCAGTTCCTGTTGTCATCATTGCGATCTCTCTCTCTTTGAATGAATAAGATGAATATAAAGGGTTAAACTGTGGAGCCAAGTCTCCTTCATGTGCGCTATGAAAGGAGATCAAGATGAGTTTTTGTTGCTAAGAATACGTAACAATAACAGCATAGAGTACCCAAGCTGAGTCAGTACCAGAGCCAGAAAGTTATGAAGAGTTTTCACCTAAAGTCTTCTGTGGCACCAGATCCTACAAGGCTGTGGCACTTTTCAATGTCAGAGATCAACAGACTGACAAGATACTCAATCCTTTCAGTTTCAGAAATATTTCAGAGATGCTGTATAGTAAACTTCCTGGTACTGAGATGGCTTTTTCCACACATGTGATATTGAAAATTTACTTCTTTTCATGTGCACCTGCACATCACCCACTTTAGGAGTCAGTTTGGCTTTTGCCAAATCCAAACTGAAAATTTTCCAATTATAATGTCAACAAAGAAGACCGGTGTCCAGGTCACAGACAGAAATGACTCAGTGTCCAAAGGTGTGTCTGGAATAATCAGGTTTTGTGAAATGAAAGATAAAAGACAAGGTTAATAAAACAACTGAAGAACAAATGACATTTGAAACTTGACATTTCATCTAATGCCTGTAATAGCATTAAAATAGCAGGCAGGTTATTCAAATGAATCCACTGTTTTGCAGAAATCAAATAACTGAAATTCTCAAAATGAGAAGTTTAGCCGTTACTGAGCAGTACGGATACCACTGTAACAGGAACAACCATGTATAGGAAACAGCCCAGCAGCACCAGGAAGACCAGCAGGAGGGCAGTGATGGAGAAGCAGAGCGAGTGCCCTCGCATCAGTCTCAGTCCTCTGATGAGGCAGGAAGGGTCCACGCACCGTGCACATATGTTTCTCTGTGTGTGTGTCTCCACAGTGAAGCAACATAACAATGATGCAGGGCTGGCCTGCAGCTCAGGGCCAGGACTGATGACAAGGGCCAGTCTGGGCTCATAGATGCTACTACTATAGGACTCCTCCTGGAGCATTCTGATCTCCCACTGTGGGAACGGGGTGGTCTGTCGACAAAACGGGCACTGCAGTCGGCTCTGATTCTTGGCCCGCCTCATGATGCCAGCTATACAGTGGTGGCATAGTGTGTGGTTGCAGTTGAGTAAGGTGATGCGGTGCTCGCCGTGTGAGTCAAACGGCTCGCTGCAGATGGGACACTCGTGTCGACTGCTGTCACTACACAGACTCCTGACACTTCCACTGCAGCTGGGCTGATCCCTGTCAGCCAATCTCAGATCGTGTGGAACAGATGTCATTTGGTCAGCCCCATCTGTAACAGTTTGCCTGTCTCCTTTGTGTTTCTCATCACAGCTGTCCTGTTGATTGTGCTGAAGCAGAGGCCGAACAAATGAGTAACTCTCATCTTCTGGCTTTTCTGCTCCTCTCGTGTATGAAATTGAAACTGAATGTTTTTCTTCCAGTATATCAATGAATTCCTCCTCAGTTCCAAAGACTTCTGCTTCAGCCATCCTTCATAACAAGAAAAATTTTCCCTTTGTGTTTGTTTCTTCATTATATTTATAGCTTCAATTCAAGCCCAGTATGTTTCCCCATTACTGCAAACCTGCTGCCTTCCTGGACAAAGCCCATGTGAGCCTCAGTTGTTGATGTAATGCTTTAGTACAACAAAAGTAACACAGCTCTCTCCCACCATAAACCCAGATAAGTTAAGGACATTCGTAGATAACAGTGCTAAGTAAATAATGAGCCTCAGGGAAGTACCACCAGCCAAGCAGTGCAGTGAACACTTCACTATCGCACTCAGTTTAACCCACTAACACATTCAGTGCAATGGAAAATTTTTGCCAGTTCTGACATGCATGAGCAAACCAATTTATCAAACTAATTTATTCTGCATATATAAATATACAGTATTT
The DNA here is from genome assembly GCF_001952655.1 of Monopterus albus. NCBI lineage: Eukaryota > Metazoa > Chordata > Actinopteri > Synbranchiformes > Synbranchidae > Monopterus > Monopterus albus. The sequence continues at coordinate 2,255,179 of NW_018127930.1, forward strand.
CTTTAGATATATATAGATTTATAAAAATACATTTTAATATTGAGAAGGAACAGAGAAGATCATCTGACATTCATAAGAAGCTGTTTAACATCGCTTGTTATTTGCTCTGAAATATCTCTACTCCCTTCTATGACCATCAGACAGTCTAATGGAAATTAAAATGTAATGCCAATCCCTTAGAACCATAGGAAAGTGGACATTATTGCTTAATTACCTTTGCCATGTTTCTAAGCGGGCACAGTGGCATTTTAGTAATCAGTAATTAAATAAATAATGACATAACAATGTGCACAAGGACTAAACAAACAAACAGAAATGCTTAAAAGTGCACATTGTTGCTTTACATGTGATTTGATTTGATTTGATTTGATTTGATTTATTCTTTCAAACATGTAACAACAGTCAATATGTCAACGCACATAATTTCACACATATCCACAAATATATTTTCAATTTGCTTATACCTAGTACATGCTTGAACGGAGTAGGAAGAAGTTAGACTTATCTAGTCCTACCCCCTAACATCATCTTATCATCATTGGTTTGAAAGCAGTATTACTACATGGATACATATTCTACATCCACACTCCCATCTGATTAATCATTAAGCCTGTTCTTGCCCATATCTTGATTGACA
>NW_018127930.1:2257170-2262180 GCF_001952655.1 Monopterus albus
GTACAAATGCTTCTTCCTAAACCAGGACCAACATTCACAAAAAACTTGTTAAACTTATCAACTGCATCCTCCATTTTGTTGACCGGTGTATCATTATCCATAAAGTATTGAGGGTAGTTACTCTTGCTGGAACTGTTTCTAATCAATTCATTTAATATATTCCAAGTACCTCTCATATTATTTTTATTATCCTCTAATACTTTAGAATAATATTGTTTCTTACATCTCCTCAAAATCTCAATTAATTTGTTCTTGTACGCCTTATATTTTACTTCCGTCTTCTTTGATCTGTCCTTTATGAAATCCTTGTATAACGCATTCTTCTTTTTACATGCATTCTGTAATCCCTTACTTATCCACGGTTTCCCACTGTAATTCCTTTTGTTTTTATACTGCTTACGAGGGCAGTTTCTGTCATATACTTCCTTCTTCCTCTCTGTACACTGCTTCCCAGTCCTGCCCCCTTAAGTCCTCCTTAAGCCTCCTTACAGTTTGTTCATTAATCACCTTCCTGTAGAACAGATGTGGATCTGCTATAGAGCATGAATGGAAACACAAATTTATGAGAACAATTTTATTTATTTTTACCAAATTTACATAGTGACAGGAATCCATATCCAGGGAAATAGTCTTAGCTCAAGAGTGAGATGAGACGATTGATGACTGGGTGCCAGACAGGAGGACAAGAACCTAGCTTCCTAACCTGTCACTTTTCGCAGTATCAGGGATTTAAGAAAAGAAAACTTAGCTTACAGGAAGGTCCAAAGAAGGAGTGGGCTGAATCCAAGCAGAAGAAGAAAAGACAGAAGTCTTCCTCCAACCTGCTCCAAAGATCAGCACTTTAGTGATCCAAACAGTCAGTGTCATTTTGTCTCTTGTTTATTCCTCTACACTTTGTGCTACTTTAATTTAACTTTACTTTAAGCTGACTTCTGGATTTAAGTTAAAATGTATGTCCTCTCACTCAGGCCTGTTCTCCTCCATGACATCTATGTCAGTCAGCCCCTCCTTCTGCTCCCAGGTGTGCCTCATTGAGCTCCTTTACTTTCCTACTTCCTGTCTCTGTAGTGCAACAGGTTTTTCTTTCCTCTTTCTGCCACAGTTTCATCTCACGCTCGATACCAGTGGGTATGTGTGAAGTGGTGGCTCATAGTGGTGAAGCCACTGAGAGTCATTACTTTTGCAACATGTGTGGGCATCAGCAGGCAGCTGTTTTTAGTGAAAAATCTCTAAAAACTGAATATGGTATCATTCCAGACACTGTGGAGCACTTAGAAGCTAAGGAGGCAGGCATTTTTCTTATCAAGTTAGTGGAGTGCAAAACGGAGCTAAATGGACTGAGGGTGAATATTGGACTTATCATTAAGTGGACACAAACATGACTGCTAATGAATTCTAAATAGGCCATTGTTTGCAAAAAAAGTTTACCATATGAGCATAAATGGCACCAATATCAGTGTTGTATTTACAGTATCAGTTATTGCAACAGTATCAATTATTACAGATCTAATGCTGGTAGAGAGCTCAGAGTCAGGACATGGTCAGCCTAGTTTAGCATAGAGATGGGTAATAGGGGAAACAACGAGCCTGGGTCTGTTTTCAAGGTTTAAAAAAAACACCTCATCTAGTTAACAAACAGAGTGGGCTTTTTCCATAATAAAACCATTTTTACGTATTGATGGAACTTAAAGAACAGATAGGGTAAACGCCAAGTCCCATTCTAGGGAATTAAGCACATTTCTAAAAATGTCAGACAGTTTGTCAGTACTTGGTGTCAGTAGCCCTACCTCACACAGTGCTGAACTTCAGTAACAAGACACAGGTCTTTTTTTTTGCCCTCAGATTTCTCATAATCAAAATCTAACTGGTTTCACGCTTTTTTTTAAACAGGATTTGGGACGTGAATATCCTGTCTCAAGTACGAGTAAGAAACAAAGTGTGAAACCGGGCTATAAAGTCACTATCAGCTGACTGTTGAGTAAACTGAGATATCAGTCAGACATAAACCTGCAATACCAGCAGCTGAGGCTGAGCCCTGTTTGAATACCATTAAAGATTTTATTTTGCACTTAGTGAGGCTACATTAATATTTTCTAATGTGAATAAAGAATACATGATAAAGAAACTGATACCAAATCATAGCACTGTGCAGTGCAGAAGACAAAGCCATTTCATTAAACTCACACTAGAGCCAACTCATCAAGCAGACAAACTCACAAATCACAGCACCTCCTCATCACCTCAGTCAGGTCTCCTTTTCTTCTGTAATTAATATGTCACAGATAAAAATCAATCCTGGCCTGACTAAGTCAAATGCTGAATCTCCTCCCATAGCTCGGAGAGGTCAAAAGTCTAAACCGTCACGCTGGTATTGCAGCCGTGGGCTGTTCTCACTGTAGAACTGACTGAACCAGTGTCTGTGCTTCTGGATGGCTGAATCTTCCTTCACAAGGACAGGCTTGGAGACATATTTCTTATTGTTCCAGATCATCACATCCCGTTCAAACTAGACAAGAAAAAACAAGGAAGCCACTTGACTCACTTGTAGAAACATGAAACACTGAGTAGGTTAAATGATAGGTTTGTTTCACAGCTTCAGGTCCCTTAGAAACATTTGTTTCTATGTTTAGCACTTCCTGTATTCTCCTTTACTTCCTCTGAGCACCTGATAATTAAGCATGAGCTGAAGACTTACAAAGGAACAGTCTTTCACTTAAGCATGAGTATAAATTAACACCTAAAAACCTTTTTTTACTGTCTGTTGCAGTAAATCATCATAATTACTAGATTAATAATCAGCACGGATTTCTGTGTGAAGTGCTGATGATTAAATGTCACTCCACAGTTGCTGCAGCAGCTGCTGAGTTTTGGCATTTTACTCCACACGCAGACACCATCTCCTAAACTCTCATTCTAAAATGATTTTCCCATTCTGGTGGCTCTTTGTATCAACACCACACGAGGGAAACAATTTAAATAAAATAATTCTAAATGATTCTTTGAAAGAGAAATGCAGAAATGCAATCATCTAGCCAAAAGTATTTTGGCTGAAATATCAGGCAGTTTGAAGGAATGAACACTGAGCAGTTTACCATTCAGAAAAATACATTTGCCCATCTCTCGTGAGCCAACTGATCATATTTATTAAAAACTCAGTGGCTGGTTTTTCACCTCACCATGCAGCCAATTATCAAGTTTAATGAGGAATATTTACACCTTTTCTGTGACTGTCTGGTCTTACTTCTGGTGGCAATGACGAGGCAGAATGAAACCAGAGGCAGAGTGGGAGGCAAATATCCACAAAGATCAGAACAGTTCTGTACTAATGAACAGCAGTGTAAATGTAGTATTGTTCATACAATTCAGCTGCTTTGTAAGTTTTCATAAAATAAAGAAATACATGTGCTGTTAACCTTAAACAGTGACCTAAAAAAGGCATTTAGGGTGCTGAAGTTAGATAAAGCTGCAGAGTTGGTGATAATTCTGTGGGTTTACCATTGTGCAAAAACAATTTTACCGCAGTGACAGTGTGTACTGCACCTGAATGCAGTCTACTATGAGGAGGAACTTGGGCACCAGAGGAGGGATGTTCGACTGGTAGAAGATGGTTTGAGAGACGCACTGCAGCAGAGGCTCCACTGGGGTCCTAGAGAACATGATTACACCGCGGCCCAAGAAACTGTGGTTGAACAGGACAAACAGCACTCCTGGACCCACCTAAGACATCATAACAAAAATCTCAGGGCACTTTACATAGTAAGGTCTAGACCTTACTATTAACATTATTATTACTGAGGAAAAACCCAACAAATCCCCTTTGAGTAAGCACTTGGCAACGCTGGGGAGGAAAAACTCCCTTTAACGGAAGAAACCTCCGACCGACCCCGGCTCTTGGTGGGCGGCATTCTGCCTCGACCGGCTGGGGTGAGTGGATAGAGGAGAGAGATAAAGAAAAGCAACAAGGCACAACAAACAAACACTGGGCAACTTGATGTGGCCAGTGATTGCTCATAAGAAACATACAGCTCCAGAGCCAGAGGCACCTGCAGAAAGGTACAGGGAGAGAGATTGGACACACTATGGGAGAGAGGAGACACATAGTTAGTATGTAATAGTGACATATACGTACATGGAAAGGAGAGGGCCCACCGCCCGCTGCCACCTCTCACATTTTCATGAAATTCATCCCATTAAAAGATCCTCACTCCCCCACAGCCCTCTGCATCTGATTAAGGGTACACCATACTGAATTAAGGTACAGACTGCACACTGTAGTTGCTCACCTAAAATATGTGATTTTTTTTCCGTCAGACCAGCATTTTGGTCAGCTGGACTTATATGGACACTGAGCTTAGGCCACTAATATTCTAAATTGAGATTTTCAGTCCTGCTGGTTTTGTTTTAACACACACAGTCCATGTCCTGCAGGCTGTGCATTGTTGTAACAGTAAAAAGCTGAAATAGAAATGTTTAGAGATGGTGTGTCTTCAAAGCAGCCAGGATACATTGGTGAAATCCTTATTGGTTTAAATGGAATTGTTAATTGGAGTATTGATTATGCTGCCAATATAATTCACAAATCAGTCACAGGACATTATGCACAGTATTCCTACTCTGATCTTTACCGTACCTGTCTGGCCACGACATGAAGGTCGAACAGAGGCCAGTGGCGTCCAAACATGGTTAGAGCATGTTTCATCACCGTCTGACAACAGTGCTTGTTGGGCGTTGACTCGGCCTCCCATTGAATCTTGAATGAACACACACACACACACACATGAATACATAACAAGTACACACACTAGCTTTTAATGTGGCATCTCTAAAATGTCAAGCTTTGCAAAAGCACATTCCTTTTTAAAAAAATCCCGACCTTCCAGTCATGTTGGAGAAATTCCCAGGTTTTGCTGTTGGTGTAGCGAAGGTCTGCTCCACTGACGAAGCCTGGTGTGTGCAGATGAGCAAGATGAAAGATGTCTGCTCCATTTTCAGGAATGTCCTGTGGGCAAG
>NW_018127930.1:2273434-2275475 GCF_001952655.1 Monopterus albus
TTATTTTGGACGATGTTATTTTTGAAGTCCTGGAACATCCTGAGGTGGTTAAAATCTTTGCTCAATACCGCCACCACAGGCAGATGTCCGTAATGTTCTTAACCCAGAATATTTTTCAGAAAGGGAAATACAGCAGAACCTTGAGTCTAAACAGCACACACATCATTTTATTTAAAAACCCACGCGATAAACTGCAGACATCTGTACTAGCCCATCAAATTTTCCCCAGGCAGAAAGCGTATTTTATGGAGAGCTATGAAGGCGCAACAAAAGACCCCCACGGTTATTTATTGATTGACTTAACCCCCTCGTGCCCAGAACACTTGAGACTGAGAGCTGGTGTGTTACTCAAAGAGCGCACCTGTGTGTATATCCCTGCAAGAAAATAATAATAATAATAATAATCATGTCTAAGCGCTTAAAACGAAATCTACCCCTACTAAAAGTTTTAGTTTCCAGCAGCCCTCGTAGACGTAAGGCTATTCTTGAAGCCTGTTCACAAGACCTGGTTAAAACCGTTTGTGAATTGGCCTATAATCTTCTTAAAGGTCATATTACACTTTCACCCGATCAATACAGCAAGTTAAGGAGACAGAGAAAAAGTCTGATGACCCTGGCGGATAAAAAAAAAATGGCTTTAGTGAAAAAGAAGAGACTTATTCAGAAGGGCGGCTTCCTCCTCCCCCTCCTCACAGCCGCAATCCCCGTAATCGGTCAGGTCGTAGGCGCTCTGGCGAACAGAGGCCACTGATAAAAAATATATAGAAGTGGCATGGCCTTCAAAAAAATGTATCTGGTCTTGCGGTAACAATTGAGTCGCCTCGAAGATCACGGGAAGGACATCAGAGAGAGGGCGGAGGGTGATTTGGACGAGCAAATGAGAAATGTTTTAGAACAAAAGAATCTTACGCCTGACAAAAAATTAAAAGATACACCCTGCTTTGACATCGTTACCTTAACTTGGAAAAGCAGAAGAGGGCTGAGACTCGTGAAATCACCCTGGCTCTACCTAAAGAGACTGAGCCAGCGCCCGTAGCACCACCAGCACCAGGTATTTTCTGCATACCTTATCGGAAATAAATCTACCACTATCGATGGTGGCAAATAAACACGCTCGCGGGCAGAGAAAATGTCAGAGTCTGGAGCGCCCGCGAGATGGAGCGACACGGGGGAGTTTATTTACAAAGGGGAAGCGGTGCGCGGTTCACATATGGTCGATCTGATTCAACACCTGAATGTCACGCGTTACACGCCTCACAAACCTGTGGGGTGGGACTATTTTCTGCATACCTTATCGGAAATAAATCTACCCCTGTCCATGGTGCCTAATAACCACGCTCGCGGACAGATGCAGAACTACAAAGATGGGGGAGACCCGGATGTTGAGTTTGCGTCACCCGGAAGTCCGACCGTGTGGAGCGCGCTGAGAAAGAAACGTTCTGGACCGTCACACCCGGGAGATCAAGATGATGACTACTCTTTGAATAATAAGAAAAAAAAGAAGGATTTTGTATCGTTGTCCCCTCGGGTTCATGTTTCTTGAAAATAAACACAAGCGAGCATGTTTTTCTTGTTTTAAACGAATAAAGGAGTTTGATTGAACCATGATTTTTTCTCAGAGTATTCTTACAGATAGTTTCATTATAGAATAACATTAAAACATATCCAGAGTCAAAAACTAAAGTTAAATATTCTTACAGATAGTTTCATTTTTAAAATAACATTAAAACATATGCAGAGTCAAAAACTAAAGTTAATCTATGCTATAAAATAATATTAAAACAAAACAAGAATCATGAAGAAAAACATTCTATAACTTGATGTTATGGCACTGTGAGAACATGTTTAAAGAACACACTCGCATGCATTCTATAGAAGAAGAAGAAGAAGAAGAACAAGAGGCTATACAGTTTTGATAGGCTTTTACAAAATCACAGACCATAAGATCGTTTCTGATGGTGTCGTCCCCATACAACCTCAACACCTGTGAATAGGACAGGCCTCGAGCTCTGTGAAATAGATAATATGCACAGTGCTCGCC
>NW_018127930.1:2278741-2279535 GCF_001952655.1 Monopterus albus
AGGGGGCAGTGGAGGATGTAATAGCCCTCATAGAGTGGGCTCTGATGCCAGGTGGGGGATCACACCCAGCTAACATGTAAGCCTGTGTAATAGCCTCACACAGCCAGTGAGACAGCTGTGGTTTGGATAAAGGTTGTCCAACAGAATGTCTCCTACAATGAACAAAACAGTTGTGTCTGTCTGACAGCTGCCGTGCACGCCACATAATGGGACAGCGCACGCACCGGACAGAGAGCATGAAGTTCATTCTCTGACTCATCTCTGTGGGGCGGAGGAAAGAACCCATCCAGGTAATGAAGGCACGCCGGTGAGACAGACAGATGGCCCACTCAGCCGAAGTTAGGGCTAAGAGGAGTGTTGTCTCCAGAGAGAGATGTTTGAGAGAGATTTCTGTTATGGACTCAAAGGGGGGTTCCCTGAGCGCGTGTAAAACCCGAGGTAAATCCCACTGAGGTGCCACTGAACGCGTCACAGGCCTTGTCTGCCTATGCCCCTGAGAAAGCGTTTCACCAGCGGGTGTGCAAAACACAGTTTACTTACCAAAAACTTCATGGCATGAAGAGATGGCAGTGGCATAGCTTACACAGTAGACAGAGCCAGGTTTCTTCTACCAGGATCTGTAGAAAAACTGACCATTTGCAGCTTAAGGCGCCATAATAGACGGAACTCTCGTGCACTGAATTGCGTGTATGACCGTCAGAGGCACCCTTAAGGTCTCCAGTCACTCCCGTTCAGGGGCCAGACCCACAGTCGTTGACCTGACACGCGGCACTGCTGGATCGCGTCCAGCAGAC
>NW_018127930.1:2281821-2295015 GCF_001952655.1 Monopterus albus
AAGCGTCTGAACCTGAGGAGGCTCGCTTTGCCAACACCCACGTCGACCAGTGGATCGAGGGAGAGCCGTCTCACTCCCTGCCATCGTTGACAGGGAGTGAGTCAGTGGACTCAGGCCCACTCACGCCGAGAAGTCCAGGGGGGCACGCGCCAAGGGACCGTCACCGTGGTCCCTAAATTTGAGCATCTGAACTGGACATAAATTTGGGCTATTTCTTCTTTAGTGTGATAATTGTCCAATTTGTCCAGTACTGGGCTTTAAAATGTAACGCATCTCACGCTATGGCAGCTGGTAACCCTGCTTATTACCTGTTTTAAGTAGTAATGTAACCATCAAAACTCATCATACCCAGAGCAGTGACATTTTTGACCTCGCCCCTCTCCAGCATATGTGAGTCCAGCACTCGGTACCAGCCGTTTGGATAGACCGGAGGCACCTCTCCGATCTTCTTCCTGCGGCGGACTTCGTTTGCCACTTGCGCTCTGGAGCGACCGTACTCCGCGATGTATCCCACATCTTCAGGCGCCTTCAGCAGCTCCAGGGGACAGAAGAGCAATCTGTACAGTCAGCACATGGCGAGGAGGGAACCTATAGCGATGATGAGCAGCCCTGTCCTACGTCAGAGCGGCTCTGTCACTGACTGCGTACACACATCTCACACACACACTTAGCGAACGGACACGTCATCCTGGTGGCATTAACAGGCAGTGATGACGTGTTGTTATCCATCAGCTGTTGAGGAAAGCGCAAATACTGCACCTATGAAGTCACAGTGAGATCAGTGTGTGATTTATTCTTCCTGTGTTTATTCGGACGGGACCGTAAACTTGGCTATCCATTGTATTAATAACAGACTTGACAATAAGGCTTAAATCTTATGTAACCGGCGGGTTGGCCACGCATACACCGCCTGGTTAGTAATTTGGCAGAACAATCATGGATATAAACAACACCTGGGGACAACGCTGTTGTGATAAGCAATTTCTGTGCTGGTCGCTGCTGTAACCGGTCTGATGTGAATCTCCCTCCATTGAGCTGTGTCCTGTTTCTCCTTAAGACTGTTTTTAGGAGATTGCCCGCATGCTCTCCAGGAGCGATAATTGATGCGAGCGTGATCCAGTAGAAGTTTGCGTCCATTGCACATGCTGTGCTAGGATGACGTGCAGCCAAGGTAACCTGAAGCATTGTTGGTTTTAATTGTTTTGATCGTTTCTATGCTATTCTTTAACAGTGGCTTTACTTGTTGCAGGGGTGATAGCCACTGTTGCTTTGCCTTAGCTTATGTGATGCTTTGCTTTGCTTTGCTTATGTAGTGCTTTGCTTATGTGATGTTTTGCTTATGCAACGTTTTGCCTTGTTTGGTTTTATGTTAAGAGGTTTACCTAGCTATGTTCCCTATTTATTGTATTTTTTTTTTCCTAAATAGGGTTTGGTTGATGCGTGATTAATTGATTTGTGGTGTTTATTTAATGGTGCCTTTTAACCTATTGACTCTGACCATTTTATTCCTGTTCTGCACTGTATTTGAGTGGGGGGGAAACTTCTTATAGGTAGCATTTTAGCTTCTGGGGTTAGGTTTCTTAAAACATTTTCATTGTTAAATTATACTTTGACTCAAATAAAGTTTATCTGTGTGAATAACTCCAATGTCTCCGTGTTTGCAGATCTATCTGGGGGTAGCAGCTCAGTACTGGGGAAGTTTGCATGAGTTTGACCTCTGAAAACAGGAGGGGTGTTATTCTTGGGGAACTACTTAGAGTTACTACGGTCTGAGTTGCCTAGGCCTGTATATTGGCCCGGTCACACTTAGGAATATAATTTATCTTATTCAGTGGCACCAATTCAAAATGTTCCCACACTTGTGACCGTTTCCATGATGGCTCCATAGCGAGTCAATCCAAAATGTGTTGACAAGACGTAGGACAGAGAGCTGTTTCATCCATCTTAAATACATCTTTATCACTTTCATTGGGGGGGAATCTCGCGAGAGTTTATGGGAAGGCCCCACGGCTGGCATTAGTTCACCAATCTAGCGTTTTAATACGCCTGTAGTACGTTTTATATTGCTCCTGACTACTGAACGATGTAATAGCTCTGTATAATTGATTAAACAAGGAATGTGTTGTGATCTGAAAGGTGTTTAAGTATTGGAAAGGTTAGATATTAATGTTCATTCATGGGAATGTATGTTTTATTTCATTAATATATAAGAGATAAGGTGACAATGTTTATATTCTGAAGTGCTCTGTCCAATCCAGGTAGACAGTGTGGGGTGAGCTAAGGGTAAATGAAGAGAGCTCACATACCATGGGTTTACACTGTATGCGTCTATCCATCCATCCATTTTCCTCCGCTTATCCGGGACTGGGTCGCGGGGGCAGCAGTCTTGTCTCAGTCACAAGCAAGTTTGGTACTTAGTATTGAAGGTTACTGTGGAGGATGCACTCTGTTTATGTTTACGGTAGAAATGTCAGTACGGTATGGTTGTATGTGTGACATTGCACTGAGAATGTAAATATATTGAGTTAAAAAGAAAAAAAAAAGACAATCTGAGAAAGGAACGAGGTGGTCCTGTGTTTATTGCGCTGACACTTACACATCTGTTACAGGTTGTGATCTCGTCACTTTGCTACGGTGATCCACTCCACCGGGACCCGTAACATGTACACTAGTTAGGGCAGATGGACAGGTTACAAAATAGCTCTCCAGTCTGAAAAGTCATAAAATGCATCAAGAGCTTAGCTCTTTTATTGACTGTTTTGATTTTGTCTATTTTACATTATGAGATTAACATATACTTCTACACCACTAATAACCTTTAGAATTATTTTATTACAGTAGCAGCTGTTATCACTGCTGAGCCAGAGACAAACAAACCCAAAACTCAGGTGTTGTGCACAAACTTTAAAGGCATACTGTATATTTAAAGAGGAAGAGAACAAGGAAATATAATTTGTGTTGATCATCAGTTTATTCTTTTTTTTTTTTTTTTTTCAGCATGTCCACACTGTAGGTGCACAAGTGAGTGCACATACTCTTTATTCTGAGACTACAGTGGGAAGGCTTGGCAGGACACTTGTCCAGAAATGCACGTAACGCAGTCTCAGCCTCTCGCTCGCATAGTTCTTGTCCATGTTAGAATTGATCTCCAGGTACTGGTGTTCACTGGAGGTGAATCTTTGCCAGGTAACAGGCACGCTTGACTCTCCTTTGTTGGGGTCTCTGTGGACATGAAACAAAAAAGAGGGCAAGTGAATTGAGGTAGTTGCAATTGTCTATAAAATTTTTCGATTCAGGATTATTTGATTTCTGTGATGCTCCTGCATCTAGTGTCCGCAGGATTATACCCAGTTCTGGCGAAGTTGGTCCAGTAGGCGATCATGTATCCGGAGACATCACGGTGGCGAGGCCAGTATCCCAGTGGTGTGGTGAAAGGCTTTCCGAACACGTACTGCAGGTCATCAGCGTGGTCTGCTCCCATCCAGCCGGGGTAGGGCCTGCCAATGCCGCCCATGCGGTTGGGCTGGGAGAATACGTAGGAGTAGGTACGACCGGTTCTTTGGGGAGACAAGAAAAATATAAAGGATGTTACAATGTGCGATAAATGAAAGGAAAAAAAACATAAATCCAGAATCAGCCCATGCAGGAGTCCATTAAAAACGATATGCATTTAGTAGCATTTATTTTTGTATTTATTATTGTAGCATTTCAGTAGCATTTGTATTACTTTTAGAAGTATTTTATACCTTGCATTTAACCATGTGTAGATGCTTGATAATGCTTTTCACTGTGAACTCACTAAATATAAAACACAGCAGGGCTTCTGGAAGCTGGACTGTGCCATTATATTAGTATTTAAATTTTAAACGTATAATTTCATCAGTCAATTTTACCTTTAGGCCTTTGTGTGCCATTAGAATGACTACTGAACATTTCTGTCATATATTTCAAGTAACTAATGGAATTTGCATTAAAATTATGAAATAAAAATGTACAATAACAGCAGCATGGTGGAAAAGTGGTTAGCGCTGTTGCCTCCCAGCAAGAAGGTTTCAGGTTTTAGCCCCGGCTGACCTGTTGCATTTCTGTGCAGAGTTTGCATGTTCTCCCTGTGTCTGCATGGGTCAGATTGGTTCTAGCCCCCCAACCGTGACCATTGTTAGGATAAGCGGTATAGATAATGGATGGATGGAATAAAAATGTATGTGAAACTACAACAAAATATAATTACATCAGTCAATTTTACCATTATTCTGCCATTTAATGATTCAGAAATTGAAGCTAATCTGCTGCATAAAATTGATATAAAATGTCATTGCCTTTTATTTTATTAATGTACTGTATTCTGGCTTATTTTATGTGTTCCTTTGCACTGTTTTACAGTTTTCTTGAGGAATAAAAAGGGCTTATAAATAAACTGACAACATCTGTATTGCAAGATCCTGCTCTCACCTGGCAGCAGAAGCATGAAGGTAGAGGGCAGACTGTGTTGGAACCAAGAAGATGTAGTCTGTTCCAATGTCCACAATGGTTTTCTTGATCGTCTCACCACTGGGCTTTGATCCCCAGGTCGCAGTGTATACGTAGTAGGCATTGTCCAGCCCAGGCTTCCCTTTGTCCTTAGTGTATGAAGCCAGGAGTCTCTTCACATCTTCACTGAAATCAGGAAGAGATGGTTTATGAGTAAGGTCTGATAAAACATCAAAAATGTTAGTGGCTCCACAGTTCTCACAAAGGTACGTCAGATTGCTCTCTGTGAATTGTCAGTGTGTCACACTGATCAAGTAGCTTGAACTCACACAGGGGTGTCCACCAGTGGGGTGTTGACTGAAGGAACATCTACACCCGTGAAGATGTGCCCATCCATGTCGTTGACTCCAGCGATGTAGTCGATATCAGCCGCATTGTGGAACAAATTGTAAGGCTCATCTGGCAGGAAGTCACCATCAATCACAGGAGATAGGACCAGGTTATCCACCAGTGGGTCTAATAGAGGAAGATAGAATTAGACACTTAAAATATGGTATTACAGTAGAAAATGAATGTTTTATACAGCATTGGCACCCAGATTTTTCTGTCATTCATGCCTTTACCTACTATATCTGTATCTACATAACATTAAACTCTTAATATGACCAACATGGAAGCACCAATCAATGTCTCAAAACTGCTATTTTGAATAAAATATGCAAGTGCCATTAAAAAGCCACAAAGTATGATTTGAACTTAAAGTGTGGCCATGCATGTTGTTGGTCTGTCGGCCACTGACTAGTCTGCTGTTGTATGTGCAAGTACAAATTTCAGAAACATTGGGCAGTGTGAGACCACAAGCTCTTTGAGGTCAACAAACCCAGGGTCAAGGTTTTAGGATCTAAAACATCAACATTCTCAGGGCAAATTTCCATCCAAATTTAAGGCAAATGTTAAACTTTCTCTTTTATTTGCAAAAAAAAAAAAAAGCAAATTAATCCATGCTTCCACCCACAACCCTTATGCAAGGATTAGGATTAGGAGTTGGATGACTTGATATAAACTGTAGGTGGCTTTAATCCTCCTGGGTACCATTAAACAACTGCAGAAGAAAGGGATGCAGCAAGATGACTTAATTATATATGGATGGATCAAAACACAGTTACTGGCTATATTATGTACCATTGCACTTTAAACCCATAACACACACTGGACATTTCATACACAAACAAAGTTGCTCTAGTAGGAAACTGTGTTGTAAAATAAAACTAAACAGAGCTGAGTGCTGTTCTTACGATCAGGTGAGCCAGCCAAGCTGAGAGTTCCGGCCAATGTTAGGCGCACAGGATCAGTCATCTTCAAACAGGCAGCCATTCTCTCATCAGTGGGGCAGGCGACTTTCAGAGCAACCTGGGAGAAGGTTGCAGGTTACATATTTCAAAAAAGAGACAAAAGAGTGTTCAAAGTTCCATAGAAGAAGTAAAACATGCCAGAGAAGCTACCATATACCTCTTCAGCGAACCTGCGGGGGTTCCTGTTGACGGCCCATGGGCAGAGGGCAACTCCACTCTGGGAAATGGCCCTCCTGATAAGCCCTTTGTTGTGGGGAGTGAGAGTCTGTGGGCAGACCGAAAAACAGATGTTCTAGCATTTAATTTAAAATAGGACTCACATTTATAGATAATGAAGTTCATCTCATTTCATATCTATCAGCTCTTCCAATACTTCATTAAACCTCTTAGGTGATTCAGCTTTGATGGAGCAATGCGCACGATGAGCTAGACATCCAGAAAAAGCCTTTCACCTGGAAGCTGACACTAGCTCCACCTGCAGATTCTCCAAAGATAGTGATGTTGTCAGGGTCTCCTCCAAATGAGCGGATGTTCCTGTGCACCCAGGCAATGGCGGCTTGCTGGTCCCACAAACCGTAGTTTCCTGAAGAGGATGGAACTGTTTATAAAGCTGGGGGGGGCGGGGGCTCTGTACAATCCTGTCCCTGTTGCCTCCTGGCCACTGTACAGATAGTTGTCCAGGAAGTTAGCACCCATTGAGCCGCCAACCAGGAAGCCTCCTCCAAAGTGCCAGACCATGACAGGCAGATCATTAGCCACTAGAGAACAAAGAGAACTACAGATAGTTGTAGTATAGTGTCGATCTAATGTGGATGACACTGTGTGACCTTCTCTCAGTACTTACCTGAGCCAAAGTGAGGAACCCAGATGTTAAGGTACAAACAGTCCTCACTACCTCTGGTGTCAGTCATGAGAAGATTCAGCTGAAGGCATCGTTTCTTGAACTCAGTGGTCTTCATAACACCTAATAAAAGACAAGACTTTTAAAAATTATTAAGAAAATTTGTTTTTATGATACTTTACATCATACAGTTTAGGCCTTTACATCTGAAGCAAAACAAAAAAACACTTAGACTAAGACACTGTGCTCACACAAAAAAAAATACCATGAACAAGCTGCCTAGATATGCAAAGATAAAACCCTTTATTAAAATTAAAAGAGAAGGCTTGGTAGAACTAGCTGCCAAACCTTTCCCCCTAAAATACTTGTTAGTTCCTGAGCAACAACTCATCATTGTAATTTTTTTGTTATTGATCTAGGTGTTCTGTAAAAGAGAAGTTCAGTGTCCCCACCATCCCAACCAGGGTGAGGCTTTGGCTTCTGAAACCTTCCAGGGATGTCAGCAAAGGGCACCCCCCTGAAGACATCCATATGACGACGAAATCCAAGGCGAATGTTCTCGCCCTCCACCTTCCCTCCCTCTGTTTCAACTACGCCAAGCTATAGAAATTAAGCACAAAAGAACTTGGTGTGCTAGTCCACCAAAAATGTGAATGAAAGTCTTTTTTTCCAAATATAGAACTAAACATTTGACATTTGGGATGTTT
The DNA here is from genome assembly GCF_001952655.1 of Monopterus albus. Taxonomy (NCBI): domain Eukaryota; kingdom Metazoa; phylum Chordata; class Actinopteri; order Synbranchiformes; family Synbranchidae; genus Monopterus; species Monopterus albus. The sequence continues at coordinate 2,289,192 of NW_018127930.1, forward strand.
TGAAAAAACTGAAAAAGTTTCAATCATGTAACAGAAATTAAAAAAATATTCCACTACTAATAATGTAGAAACGTGGCATTTTAACTTTTGTTCCTATACAAATTTAGTAGAAAGCTAAATCACTGTTATAGACACACTAAACAACTGTAACATATGGTTGTTTAGATACAATGGGATCAATCTTTCTGTGTGACACTTACAGATGCCCCAGAGACCGTCTCCAGAAACAAAGCAACAGCAACCAGAATCCCCAGGTTCGCCATCATGACCAACCTGTGACAAGCTGTTGATTGTTGATCAGAGTTTTATAAAGGAAACCCCTCCCCCAAACATCTGACCAGTGTGCAGCCTCTGTCTTGACTTTTCTCACTGTTACATAATATTTAACCACCTTGAGTCCACAGCACTTTTCCCAGTACTTACTGTCAGTTATATTATATCATACAATGAACTTTTGAATTCTCAAAGTGTAATCTGAAAATTGATTTGTTGGTCATTCTGTGTTTGTAATTTCTTACAACTGTAAAAAAAAAATGACGCTGCATCACTTTCACCTCACATGAACCTGCCATCATGAGTGAAGTTATCTAAGGATGTTAACTGTGCTGTGACTGCACGGCTGAGTAGAGGTTTTGGTTCATAAAAACATGGACTCGTGTTGGCCTTTCATTTGGTTTTACAATAGTTTTGAGACATTTAGTTAATTAAATAAGACATCTACAATAAAACTGCTTACGTGACTAATACTTGATGTTCCAACTTCAACTCCAAGTTGACACAGCTGTCTGGCTGGGCTCAAAGTCATACTGCTGAAGCCAGTTCAGAAGCTAAACCCTGTCTTATGCATGACTGTTTCTACTAATGCTGCAAACCAGTAATATAAATACCTCTACCATAGCCTACAGTGACCTTCAACTATAGTGACAGTGGACATTAGCATCTTTCTAAATTGTTACCTAATTTGGGCAGGAAGTGTATATAATTCTTCCTGCCCTAACCTACACATTTAGCCTTTAAATTAAGAAAAAGTATTATTATATTTTTAATACAAATCTCAAAATATAATCAACAATTCAAGTCACTTATGACACATTTTAATTAAAGCAAAGCACCTGTTCTGACACAGCACCCTTTCCATAGTCCCCATATACAGTCCAGATGGTAAGTATTTAGACAGCAGCTCAGTTTTATTGTTCAAGCTCTGTGTTTTAGCATGTCCAATTTAAAATAAAAGTGTCTACCACATGAAGTGCCAGGTCTCAGCTTTAACTTGAGTATGTTTACATCAATGTTCAAAGAAATATGTGTTGTGGGGGGAGGGGGTTCAATCTTTTGGAGGTAGGCCAAGTTCTTGTGATTGGTACAGACTAAAAAAGGTTGGTCGGCACTTTTGAGGAGGTGCTACCATTCTTCCAGGGCTAGTTTGATCCCTAGGAGTTCCTTGTTACCCACATCGTAATTACGTTCGGCCGGGGTCAACTGTTGGGAGAAAAAGGCACAGGGGTGTAAGGCGTGGTTTTCCTCGGACCGCTCCCACCCGAGTGTTAGACGTGTCCACCTCAACCACAAACTGCCATGAGGGATCAGGTTGGAGGAGTACGGGGGCTGAAGTGAACTGGTTTTTGAGTTCTTGGAAGGCCTGCTCTGCTGTCCTGGACCATGCAAACTTCATCTTGGTGGAAGTGAGCTGCGTACGGGGGGCAGCCGGTCATGAGGTGGTGGGTTGTCCGGCCAGGAGACAGGTCAATGCACAGGTAGGGCTCCACTGGGTGATGGTGCCAGTGGTCCAGTCCATGGTGGGATTGTGTTGGACCAACCAGGAGTGACCCAAAACTAACGGTGTATCCAGGATGGAGAAGATGTTGAAACTGATGTCCTCATGATGGTTGCTGGTGATGGTAAGATGAAGAGGTGGAGTCCAGTCAGTGATGTGGGTCAGCAGCCAGCCGTCGATAGCCCAGGTCTCTATACCATGGGGAAGTAGTTCAGGTCTAAGGCCTAGTTGCGCCACCAAGGCTGGGTCCATGAGGTTACCCCCAGCTCCAGAGTCTAGGAGCGCTTGGTGGGAGGAAGCGTGACCAGCGGTCTCCAGGAGCACGGGGAGAAGGCAGTTGGTACCCAGTCTGGTGGAGGTGGAAGGACGGCCCGTCAGTGTCCCCACTTTCACTGGCGGGCCTGCTCTTTTGGCCACACCGGGCAAGCAATGATGAGATGATCCGAGGCCCCACAGTACAGGCAAGACCCAGTGCGGATGTAGCAGGCCCGTTCCTCGGGGTTCAGACGGGCACATCCTAGATCCATTGATTCATCTGTTATTCTTCGAGAGCTTGTGTTAGACTCCAACATGCGGAGAGAGGCCCGAGCCTTGACTGGTGGTGATGACGTGACATGGGTTCGCAGGGCCGACTGCTGCCCTGCTCTTTCCTTGCAGAAAGAGCATTGTTGCTTGTCAATCCGGATAGCCAAGTCAACTAGGGAGATGAGATTAGGGGGCTCGTTCTTGGTGTTGAATTCGGCCTTGATATCATTGAGGCCGTGTCAGAAGGCCGCGCATTATGCGCGGTCCTCCCAGCCAGCCTCCGTAGCTAAGACCCGGAAGTCAATGGAGTAGTCCAGGACGGGACAAGCCTTAAGTTCCCTAGAAGCTTGGCTCTGAGGAGATGGTGGAGAAAAGACAGACCTTAATTCCTCTAGAAATTCCGTGACGGTGGTACCGATGAGTAATCCATGGTGTCCGCAGCCTCAGCCCAGGTGAGCGCCTTCCCTCGTAGTCGGTTGATGACGTAACTGATTTTCTCTCCGTCTGTGAGAAAAGTCAGAGGTTGGTGATCGAACACCAGGCGGCACTGCAGCAAAAGACCCCGGCATTTCTCAACGGTGCCATCGAAAACGTCTGGTTCAGGTATGGGAGGATCTCGGCGGCGACTAGCAGAACGGGTGGCTGAGCGTGGATGATGACCTGGGGTTGCAGACTGATCGTGTTGTGATAGCATGATGGCGGTGAGTTGGCCTACCTGTTGAGTGAGGGTGGAAATATGTTGTTGCTGCTGCTGCAGTGCCTGAGCCATTCTGTCCATCTGTGCGTCGTAGCGAGCATTAGATGGTGAGCTGCTTGCACCGGAGTCAGCAGGGTCCATGTTGTCCAGTTTATTCTGTTGTGTCTGCTCAGACACAGAAGAGAGTGAGTAAAAGATAGGCGGACCCAGGTAGCTGACTTCGGTGCAAGTAGTACTAAATTTATTCACAGTGAAGTGAGAAAAAGTCAACAAGAAAAACAGGTAAGTGTAGGATGATGGGAGTAACCGGGTGTCGATCAGCAGCAGAGAAACCAGTTTGTGGTGAGATGGATGGGAGTAGGCCGGGTTGCGGACGCTGAAGTCAGAGAGACGGTGGTGACTGTGGAGACAGAAGGCATGATTTTGTACAGATGAGCTACAGATGAGGTGACTGTGCATCGACCTGAAATGGTGGAAACTGGAAGGGCAGAGTAGGTCCAGGGTCCGGAGGAGACGTCTGTGGAGGAGGAAAACAGCAGGAGAGTGTGGCAACGGAGAGTGGAAGATAGTACTGGTAGGAGCTAGGAGAACTAAGGGTGAGAGACAAATGGTCAAATACAAAAACACAACGATCGAACGGGCCTGAGAACAAGAATAAACTGGCAAGGGAGTGATAGGTGAGCGGGGTATAAGTAAGGATAGAACTAATGAAGTGCAGCTGGTGACAATCAGGGGATGTGGAGCAGGTGTGCCAGTTTGTGTAATCGGGCCCGAAAAAGAGAAACGGAGTGAGAGAGACAGGTGCAGCCAGGCAAACCTGACAATATGTGAGCCATTTTGACACTGTGTCCAAATTGCAAATGATGGGACTCCTGGCTACTAAATGTTTCATCAGTTTTGGAACAAGAGTTACCATTTACAGTATGTAGATTGAGATGGTGTTGTCTGTCAAAATTAGAAGTACAGAGCTTACCATGTAAGTAATGAAGCTCAAAGTTCTAGCAGAATATCTAATGTGGTTTGCAAACATGAAGAAAATAAGGCGCGCACAGGAAAAGTAGAAGAGGGCAAATAGCCAGGCAGATGGAAGAACAAAAGACTTTGCATGGTGAAGGAAAACCCCTTTATGACTGTGCAGCAAGTCAAGAATGCTCTCCAGTATGTAGGCAAACATGTTTCCTTGTCAATGATCAGGAGAAGATCATAACTTCAGAGAATTGACTACAATGCCCAAAGCCTCAAAAACAGATTGGTTGGGCTGCAGTTCACAAAAACATGCAGAAAGCATGTAGAGCTCTGGAACAAGTTCTGTAGCCTGATGAGATTGTTACTTTTGAACTCCTAAACTATCTTTTAAAAGGGTTTTATCCTCTTTAAGTAGGGCATGTCATCATGTTCACCAAAATGCAGACATTCTTAAGCTGATTATGATTTCTGAAGGCAAATTTGCCTGTAGCCGTGAGTACACAGAGTCCTGGTGGATTCTATTAGGTCTTATGGTAAATCTATTCAGGGGAGACACACCACCAGGATGACACAGTACAGCTGAGTTGTTAGATTTGTCCTGACTTGTAGAATTTTAAAGCAAAGGTTTTTTTTTTTTTTTTACACTTTTAATGATGTTCCTCTTTTCTGTTTTGTAGGAAAAGAATTTCTTATTACGGTTTGCAGCATGTAAACTGGCACAAAGCATTTCTAAGGTATTTGACAGTGTTTTGCATCTCTCATGACTTTTAATGATATTTAGTGATCTGAAGAAGGACTACAGTCATAATGCATTAGGACTCAATTATAATAATAATACAGTGCTCAAACAAAACCCTAAAAATACTTCTTTATTGAAATTTAAGTAAATAAGTCAAATATCACATCTTACAAAAACAAATCATGCTAAATATTAACACAGATTTTTACCAACATGGCGCCCACTGAGGCAGACGTGTTTGCGCGTTTCACTCTTGAATGCCGGATTTTTCTTTGTTTTCTTCTTTTTGTCTGATTTTTTACTTTTTCTGCAGTGCACAAATGTCATGCACTGCTAACATACAACAGACAACGCTACTTGACCGCCATTACCCAGCCTCTTCCTAGCTAACGTACAGTCTCTGGAAAACAAACTGGACGAGATGAGGGCTATAGGATTACAGCACAACAGGAAATCAGAGAATGCTGTGCTCTAATTCTCACCGAGACTTGGCTTTCTGACAGAGTCCCATATTCCGCAATTCAGCTACAAACACACCTTGGATGCTCAGACCACATTTCTTTGTTCTTGTATCCAGCTTACAGACAAAGACTGAAACAAACAAACCCTGTCACTAAACAAATTAAACTCTGGTCCCCAGAGACTGAAGGCATCCTGCAGGACTGTTTCGCCCAGACAGACTGGGATGTGTTTAAAGCTGCAGCCACTTCGGAGGACTTTTCTGTCAGCGTACAGGATTATGCTGAGTATGTCACCGAATACATTAGTACCTGTATCGACCACATTGTGCCCACCATACAAGTCAGGAGGTTCCCCAACCAGAAGCCCTGGATAAACAGTCAGGTACGCCACATGCTGCATGCTCGCTCTTATGCATTCAGATCAGGCGATGAGATAGAGTACAAAGCTGTGAAGTACAGACTGAGGAAAGCCATCACAGCAGCCAAGAGGCAGTACAGAGAGAAGCTGAATGGCTTCTATTCTACTGCTGACTCCGGACGGAGGGGGCAAGGCCTGGAGCCCATCACAGACAACAGGACCACCACCAGCATCATCAGCTCCACAGACAGCCTGCTGGATGACCTCAACACCTTCTACACCCGCTTTGAGACCTCCAGCCACA
>NW_018127930.1:2295688-2297374 GCF_001952655.1 Monopterus albus
GGGAGTCACTCGAGAGTCTACACCTGTGTGTACACACAGACAGAAACATTAAGATGAATTCTTTTCATCAGCTTCATGCGGTCGTCTGCATGTCTGCACATCTCACTTGGACACTTACACCACACAGCTGGTCAAGAAGGTCCAACAGCGGCTGTACTTCCTGAGGAGGCTGAGGAGGTTTGGCATGTCGCCTAGGATCCTTTGCAACTTCTACAGCTGCATCATTGAGAGCATCTTGACCAGCTGCATCACTGTCTGGTATGGCAGCACTACTGCTATGGATCGCAAGCGCCTGCAGAGAGTGGTAAAGACTGCGGAGAAGATCACCAGGACTCCACTGCCCTTGCTGCAGAGCATTTAGCTGTATACTTACAACATGGTGGACACTGACGGCCGCACACGCGCCTGGAGCTCCTGTGTTTGCCAAGGTTTGATTAAAACCTGAGGTGTATACAGCAACTGACGGTAAAGTTATAGTAGAGGATGAATTTTTGCATTTCCTCTCTATTAAACTAAGGACCTTAAGTCAGGATGAGATTGTCCTGTTGGCAGTCAACACCTTTGACACTGAGTGGATTGAGGCTTCGAAGAAAACGCCTTTCGAAGTCTGTGTCATTACCCAGCATAACATCTTGCATAAGGGAGTGCATAAAGACGTTAACAAAGTTAAGGCTTGCCTTAAACCTTTGAATGAGTGTGGGGAGGACACCCCCAGATTTGTGTCTTATTATCTAGATGAACTGCCACCTGTGACTTTTACTAATATGGATTTGTGAGGCTTGCTTCGTAAAATGGTGCATCTTCAGGTCGAAATCACTGCTATGAAGTCAGCGACGGTCTGCGGGCTGTTGCGGTGGATACGATCAAGCGAGTGAGTGCGTTGGAATCACGCGCCGTTCATGGCGGTGTGTTGTCAGTCCCAACGGAGGCCAACCACATTATCCCTTTGGCTGGTGAGCAGTCAGACGCAATGGGTGGCCCCAAAGGCTCCAAGAGTCAGGTGCTGCCTGTGGGGGATGGGGCTACTCCACTGGAACGCTCTGGAGAAGCAATGCTGCCCAGTTCCTCTATGTGGAGCTTGGTGGCTAAAAGGGGTCAACACCAGTTAAAGAAGCCGGCTGGAGTTAGACCTGTGCCTCGTGTAGGCAGTGACGTGTGGTGAGGTTGACAGCTGGTGAGGCACTTACTCTTTTACAGTCAGATTTACAAATACAAATGAACCTTTAATAAATTGTCTGTTAACAGACAATACGTTATGTTTTATATCTCATATCAGCATTCTTCACACAAACATGACCCATATTTAATTTGAGGTTAAAATTTATTCCAATTGAGCTTATTTCTAACTAGAAATAATAAAAGTTTATGGTCTTACCTTTACTTGTACACTAAATCCATTTGTCAGCTGGTATGTATTACAAACCCTTTTACCGTTCGAATCCAATATTAAAACAAATGTTTTCAATAAAGAAGATCCTTCTGGACAAAAATGTCCAGACTGTCAAAAATGTTTTGATTGAAAGTCCAGATTTGCGAATTTTCTCAGCTTGGAAATGTAATCTTCCATTTTGATAAGGCGGATTGTAAAGGAAATATAAACAAGCACGAAGAAGATTGTAGGTAGCGCAAGAATCTGTGGGCTCACTAGCGCCCTCTGCCTTGAGGCAGGCGTACTGTTTGCCTCAC
>NW_018127930.1:2297389-2301143 GCF_001952655.1 Monopterus albus
TCAATAAAGAAGATCCTTCTGGACAAAAATGTCCAGACTGTCAAAAATGTTTTGATTGAAAGTACAGATTTGTGAATTTTCTCAGCTTGTAATGTGTAATCTTCCATTTTGATAAGGCGGATTGTAAAGGAAATATAAACAAACATGAAGAAGATTGTAGGTAGCGCAAGAATTTGTGGGCTCACAAGCGCCCTCTGCCTTGAGGCAGGCATACTGTTTGCCTCACCGAGTAACTTTTTTACTGGGTTTTATGGTTAATCTGCGAGCCTAAACACATTACAGAACTACATTTTATACATTATCCAGATTATGGCAAGGCAGAGCATATAATCAGAAAGCATTTTATTTGCGATATATAGAGGGACAGCGACACACTATTTGCATCGCATACAGTTTGTGAGGATTACACGATCCACCGAGAGGCACAGCAAAGTGCTGCCTCATTGTGCATCTCCTCCATGTATTTGAACGGGACATTCTGCTATTCCTTCAACATCGGATTTGAACGGCAAAGGGCCTACAACACACACCAGCCGACAAATATTAACATTTATTATATTTTATGGTTAAAGGCAGGGTACACCCTGGACAGGTCGCCAAGCCATCGCAGGGCTGATATGGGCCTATATTTGAGTTTAAAAAGCGTGCAACTGCAAAATGTAAATATGCCATATGGTTCATTGTGAAAAATGAACATAAGATGAGATCAGACTCTATGGCAAAAAAACTCTTAAGGATAATATGAAATCGTTTTGAAATGACGTCAAATACATTAATAACAGTAGATACTCCTTACCCCATACTAATGATGGAATGTCTGATCCTGATAAGATAACTGAATTTTGGCGGCGTCATTATTGCAAGTTATTTAATTGTATTCCGAGTGAAACTTTTTCGGTGAGTGGGCTTGACTTTGTTGAATCTTTTAAAATCAATGAAGTTTCCCAAGCAATAACTAATTTGTCGGAAAATAAGTCCAGTGCTCTCCTTGAATTGCAGCCGCCTGACTGTACTTTTCTTAATTCCCCGAGGCCATCGGGCCGCGGTGGGGGAATAGCGACTATTTATAAAACGATTTTTAAATGCAAGCAGATTTTATCATCACCCTCCTTTCCCAGCTTTGAGATGTCCTTATTTGAGCTGGGTCATTCTCCGGCCTTATTGTGGGCTGTGATTTATCGCCCACCCAAGTTCAATAAGGATTTTATAGGTGACTTTTCTGATTTTTTGGTTAATTTTATGCCTAGATATGACCAGGTTTTAATTATTGGGGATTTTAATATACATGTCCGCTGTCCTGACATACCTTTAGTTAAGGCTTTTTTAGATCTTATTGATTCTTTTAATCTTACACAATTTGTGGCTGGTCCTACCCATGAGCATGTGCACACCTCTTATCCTATGGTGTGCCAGTTCGTGAAATAGAAATCTGTGATGCTGTGTTTTCTGATCATTTGCCTGTGTTATTTGTGATTGACTTTATTCGTGATACAACCGCACCTTGCTCTACTCCGCGGCTTTGCTGTATGTTTAATTCTACCACTTCTGCTCAGTTTTCTGCCTTCTTTAGTGAGAATCTTGCAATTTCTGACTCTGCGGACGCAGGAGATCTTGCATAGGATTTTCACTCTACCTGTCAGGCTGCCATTGATGCAGTGGCACCACTGAGGATTAGGTGGCCTAGGGCTAAGCTCAAGCCCTGGCTAAATGAAGAGTCACACGCTGCCAGGCGTGAATGTCGCAGGACTGAGCACAGGTGGAGAAAGGACAAATTACAAGTATCATTTCAGATACTAAGAGATTCTTGGCACAGCTATCAAAAAACTGTAAAAAATCTTAAGAGACATTATTTCTCTAATATCATTCAGTCGAACTGTTATAAGCCTCGTGTTTTGTTTAAAGTTATTGACTCTGTTTTGAATGTCCCTCAGGCTGCCTGTTTTGTGTCCTCCCCCGCCCTCTGTCAAAAATTTTTATACTTTTTTAACAACAAGGTTCTCTCTACCAGAGCTCAAATTTTTTCTCCTGTTTATGATTTTTCTGTCTCTTGTCCCTGTGTAGTGGTTAAAAATAAATCAGTTTCCAGAAGAACTATGCCATAGAACAGTATGTACTTCATATATGGACATTATTTGTACTTGTTTTATTATCTGTACTTATTTGAGCTGAGTGGATCTGGTTCATTAAGTACATGTGAGTTGGGCATGTGATTTGGCAAACAGGAACTAGATGCTTCCTGTTTTCGAAGTCCATCTCAGGGTGTTGTCTCCCGAAACTGAAGACAGGAAGTTAGGTTTAGAAATAGACGCAACAGCATAAGGGAGGCGGCCGATAAAAAAGAGTGAGCCTGAAGGAGAGAATGACAATGCTAGTGGGACAGTAAACCGTGTACTTTGTGGGGACGCTGACCCAGCCGGCTGGGGGGACGCTTAATTAAGACTGACCACTGACTGTGGGCTCACAACAACTGACTGGTGCTCTGACAATCGTCTTATGCTTTATCTATCACATTGCAGGAGGAGAGTGTCTGTTATCTGATCTCTGTTCTCTGTTCTCTGTTCCCTAACTATAAGATTATCTGTTTAAATGCTACTCTACTTAGAATAATTGTAATATTAAATGATCCTTTAAATTGTAATGGTTTGTCTGAATTTATTCAGTTGGTATTTCACTCTTGCCACGACACCTGCTCTGCTGTTTTTGATCAGTTTGAGTGTGTATCTTTATCCCATTGCCAGGAGATTGTTGGGCGATTGAATTCCTCTGGCTCTCCAAGTGATGTTATTCCTCCTCAGTTTTTAAAGGAGGTTTTTCTGGTTATGGGGTGTTGGACTCAAACAGTCCTGGGTGGTCTTTTATGAAGAATGCTCAAAGTCAAATCTGTCTTTTAAGATATTTATTACAATATTCAAAAAAAGCAATACAGAGCTCTGGGTTCCGTCTCTATCTGAGGTCCTGATTCTAAACAGCAAAACCGTTCAACTTACTTTTGGAACAAGAGGAACCTCTAATCTCCTGAGCCCAGAGAATTTATAATACAGTTTTTGAATATGCAAATGTGAGTAGATCTGGTGTCAGCCGTGTTGTCCTTCATCCTCGTTCCTTGGTTGGTTTGTTGACCTCGTTCTGACCCCTCATTTGGTGATCTTGTCGCCAGGCAGATTTTGATCTGTGAAATTCTAAGAACAACATCCTGACCTTTGTATGCCCTAGGCACATAGGCAGTTTTAGGGACAGCACCTCTGGCTCACGTCTCATCTACCCTTGTGACAGGCAGCGTTGCTATGCAACCTGGCCTTGTTCCTGTTTGTGGTTTCCTGTCTGATTTTTACAACCTAAACATGTTCTGTTATTGTCAGCTCCAAGTCTCCTGCACTCTTAAAGACAAATTAAATGGTTAACTGAAAGGCAATTATAAAGCATATGATACTAAAATAAACATGTAGATATATTTGCTAATGCAGATTATAATGTTGATTATAGAAGGATAAGCATTTGCTATACTGTTGATAAATGTTGATAATATAAAACTTATACCCACTCACAATGCTCTTGCAGACAGTTTAGTCATCTCAGTCTGCATCTGCGCTTGCTTCCTGTTGATTTGAGTCCCTGCACTTTGACACATACTCACACACAGCATTTCAAATGCACAGGTCAAGCCATTACAAAGGTCAAGCAGATTAAACAATCTTTTAAGCAGTTTTGCAAATACATAACATAGCACTATATTATTTTATCAAGAATTTCTTTC
>NW_018127930.1:2302313-2303985 GCF_001952655.1 Monopterus albus
GCTGTATAAATAGACAGTAAACAATGCAGACAACAAAGGAATGTTCATTGAAATGAGATAAATAGGGATAAAAACAGAGTACTTAAAGCTAGAGACCTCTATGACTCTGTATAATCTGTACAATGTATATATACACAGGTATTGCACAATTAAGACAGTTGGCCAAAGTAAAATCAGTGGTCTCTAGATGGCACTTTGAGACGCTTATTCTTGCTTTTATCACCTTCCGACTAGACTACTGCAACACATTGTATCTGGGGATTGGTGAGTCTTCCATCACTTGCCTCCAGATGGTCCAAAATACTGCAGCACATCTTTTAACAGGTACGAGAAAATATGAGCACATCTCTCCAGTTTTAGCTTCCCTGCACTGGTTTCCTGTTTATTTTAGGGTTCATTACAAAATTTTACTTTTTGCTTTTAAATCCCTTCATGGCTCTGCACCACTTTATTTATCTGAATTGCTTCACTGTCACACACCCACACGTTCTCTGAGGTCAGCCAATCAGCTTCTTTTGAGCATGCCAAGAACAAAGCGTAAGCTTAGAGGCGACCAGGCCTTTGTGGTCGCTGGTCCAAAACTTTGGAACAATTTACCGCTGCCATCAGACAAGATTCTTCTTTGTCTGTTTTTAAGTCTCTTTTAAAAACTCATTTATTCTCGTTGGCGTTTTGATATTTTATATTGGTGTTGATTTTATTTATTTTATTGATTCATGTTTTTATATTTTGGTGTCGATCTTATTCTTGCTTGTGGGTTGTGTCTTGATTTGTTGTTTATTGTAATGTACAGCACTTTGGTCCACCTTGGTTGTTTTAGTGCTTAATAAATAAAGTTGGTATGCTATGGTATGGTATAGCATTTTACTTAGTTCTCAGTCACAGGGGCCTTTTGTCCTTTCTATTATTAATAGTAGCTTATCCTCTGGGCTGGTTCCTAGGAATTTTAAACATGCCATGGTGCAGCCACTGATTAAGAAACCTGGTCTGGATCCCACAGTCAATCAGGGTTTAAAACCCTGCACAGTCCTGAGTCAGCTTTGGTGAAAGTTTTAAATGATATTTTTCTTGCAACTGATTCAGGGAACTGTGTTGTCCTAGTGCTCCTAGACTTGACCGCTGCTTTTGATACAGTGGATCCTTATTTCTTGTTTAGAGCACTAGGTGGGTATTCGAGGTATAGCCCTAGAATGGTTTCGGTCTTACCTTATACTCTATACTTAGGTAACCCGGCATCTCCTTTCATTTTTACACAGATGATTGCCAGCTTTATCTACCAGTTAAAAAGGTAAATTCTTGTATTAGGACACTGCTTGAATGTTTTGATGACATTAAATCTTGGCTTGCTTTTAATTTTTTGAAGCTGAATGAAGAGAAGACTGAGGTGATTGTGTTTGGTGATTCTGCTGGGTCACCCTCTATTGTAAAGGCTGTAAACCATTATAAAGCCTCATCCGGTTCTTTCAAACCAGGAACTCCGAGAGACGACTCAGACCACTTGAGTATATAAAAAATATAACCGTGCTGGTTTATTCAAAGAGTCACAGGCAAGAATTCACACTTCCAGTCCAGAGATCTTCCAACTCCCAGGCTGCCAAAGCAGCCCGGAAACAGAAAAGACCCCGAACCAAGCATTGCTATACAATATTAATCATTTCTGGGCTGTCGAACC
>NW_018127930.1:2304758-2308464 GCF_001952655.1 Monopterus albus
GACTACTGCAACACATTGTATCTGGGGATTGGTGAGTCTTCCATCACTCGCCTCCAGATGGTCCAAAATGCCGCAGCACGTTTTTTAACAGGTATGAGAAACTATGAGCACGTCTCTCCAGTTTTAGCTTCCCTGCACTGGTTACCTGTTTATTTTAGGGTTCATTATAAAATTTTACTTTTTGTTTTTAAATCCCTTCATGGCTCTGCACCACCCTACTTATCCGATTTGCTTCACTGGCATACACCCACACGTTCTCTGAGGTCAGCCAATCAGTTTCTTTTGAGCGTGCCTAGAACTAAGCTTACACTTAGAGGCGACCAGGCCTTTGTGGTCGCTGGTCCCAAACTTTGGAACGATTTACCGCTGCCCATCAGACAAGCTTCTTCTCTGTCTGTTTTTAAGTCTCTTTTAAAAACTCACTTATTTTCGTTGGCGTTTTGATATTTTATATTGGTGCTGATTTTACTTATTTATATTGATTCATGTTTTTATATTGGTGTTGATTTTGTTTGTGCTTATGGGTTGTGTTTTTAATATATATTGTTTATTGCAATGTACAGCACTTTGGTCCACCTTGGTTGTTTTAGTGCTTTATAAATAAAGTTGGTATGGTATGGTATGGTATCTTATTAGCTCCACTGCAAACCAATTTGGGTTTAAAACTAACCATGGCACTGATATGTGTATATTTGCGCTAGAGGAATTAGTCAGTAAATATAAAAGTAAAAACTCTACTGTATTCATGTGCTTTTTTAGATGCCTTCAAAGCTTTTGACCGAGTGAATCATAGGAAATTATTCCAGAAACTCTGTGACGCCCGAGTGCCTAAATATATTGTGAGATGTTTGTCATATTGGTATACCCACCAGACTATGTTTGTTAGATGGGATAATTGTATATCTGCACCCTTTCAGACCTGTAATGGGGTAAGACAAAGTAGTCTGCTTTCCCCAATCTTGTTTAATTTTTACATGAACAATCTCTTTAATGAGTTAAATATGTGCATAACGGGATGTATGGTCGGTGGTATAGTTGTGAATCATTTAATGTATGCAGACAAACTTCTGATTTTTAGTCCCGGTTCTGCAGGTCTTCAGCAGCCCTTGAAAGTGTGCTCAGTGTTTGGGAAACGTCACGATGTCAAGTATAATGCTGTCAAAAGTGTTATTACGATATGTCGTACAAACAAGGACAGGTCCCTTGTATTTCCTTCTTTTAAGTTATCTGGTAATATTTTAACTGTGTGCAACGAAGTTAAGTACTTGGGTCATGTCACCAATAATTGTTTGTCTGATGACAGGGATATATATCGGCAGTGCCGTATGTTGTACATACAAGCTAATGTACTGGCACGGAAATTTGGTTCATGCTCGTTGGAGTAAAATTGGCTTTGTTTAGAGCTTATTGTACTTCCTTGTACACTGCCCATCTGTGGTGTAATTATAAAAAGGGCAGTGTTCAGAAACTGTCAGTGGCTTATAATGACGCCCTAAGGCTATTATTGAAAAAGCCGAGATGGACGAGTACTAGCGAATTGTTCGTGTCATCTCGAATTAGTACATTTCTCGCTGTTTTAAGAAACTTGATGTTTAAATTTATCTGTCGCTTGAATGGTTCTGAAAATCATTTCATTTTATTGCTGACCAATGTTGCATACAGTGACATGCGTTTTACTTCTGCTCTCTGGAAACACTGGTATGCCTGCCTTTTAAAGGGATAGCAGTTTATGGTTGTTCTCTTGTTCTCGTTTTTATTTTATTTTATATTGTTTTTTTAACTGTTCTTTTATTGTCTATTTGTTCTAATTTGGACCTTGAGTCTATAAAAAAGTGTCATTCATTCATTCATTTACCATCGCAGGGTGCATAGGAAAGCTGCCTCCATCCTCAAAGACCCCACCCACCCCCAGCACGGACTGTTCACCTCCCTACCCTCTGACCGGAGGTTCAGAAGTGTTAAGTGTAGGACCTCCAGACTGAAAAACTCTTTCTTTCCCTCTACCATCAGACTCCTAAACAGCTGAGGAGTTTATTACCAGGAAATAGGTCATGTACTGTCGACCTGTACTGTTTACATTCTCAGTTTGCACATGCATAATTGCACATTGACTATTGACTGCTGCTCCCATCCAGCATACATTCTCTTACTATATTCTTATATATTTTTATAATATTGCTGCATTTGCTGCTTAAAGTGCCTTATATTTTGTGTTATTTATTTATCTACTTTATATTTCATTTGTATTTTGTGGCATTCATGTGGACAGCAAAGTAAGAATTTTATTGTACAGGGAAACATGTTTCCTAACTGTGCATATGACAAATAAACACTTTGACCTTTGACCAGATCATCAAGATTGTTGTCATTTTTAAAATTTAGTCCAGAATTTCTGTCTCTATCATTTTCACTTCCCTCTGAATCAGCTGAAATTCATCATCCTCATTCTCCTCCTCTTCTTCCTCTGCATCCATATCTCTCAATAAAGATTTTAAACTTGCACTTTTGCATCTGCTGCTTCTTAAGCAGATTTCTGGTAATGCTGAAGGAGAAACACAATATCCGTCAGGTTTGCCTGGCTGCACCTGCCTCTCTCACCTCCCTCTCTTTGTTTATCTAGTTTTGCTCCCTCTCGTCCACCCACTCTGTTCCTCCTCTCAACCCTCTCCACGGACCATTACTCCTCACCACTCTTCCAACCTCCACCAGCCAGGTTGGTACACAGTCGTCAGACTCCATCTGCTTACCACCCATCTCTACTCTGTCTCCTCAGCCGTTTCCACCTCCATGGGCCAGCACAGGACTGACCTTGGCATCCGCATCTAGGCCAGTTTCATCTATGCCTTCCATGTAATGTTATTGCTAGCTGATCAGCACCCGGTCATTTTCTTTCCCATTTTCCTGTTTAGCCTTCCTTCTCATCTCACCTGTATATAGTTTGTATAGCTCGAATATTGCTTGCACTGAAGTCAGCCGTCTGGGTCCGTTCTTTTTTTGCTCACTCACCCTCCCGTGTGTCAGTGTTTCTAACAATCTCAGATAGCAGCCCAACAGGCCCCTTATTTAAAATGCTTTTCAACACAGTTTTTAGTTGTTACAGGGGCCAAAGTCCTGCCCTTTGTGAAAATATACACTGATTGATGTGGTTAGTGGAACACAGGCTAGATGACAGAGGGTTTTTTTCACCATTCCCTTCTCTATATTCAAATATAATTTCTACCTACAACAAGACATTGTCACAGTGACAATGTTAGCGCACTGATGTTTAGCAGGTATCATGTTTGCTAACATTTGCTAATTAGCACTAAGCACAAAATACAGCTAAAGTGGATGATGGGAATGCAGTTTTATCAGGTATTTGATCATGAACCAGATCTTTTATGAACAGAGATTTTGGCATTTGAAAGTTTGATCTGATGGCACTAGAGGAAAGTCAGGGGATGAGACCTTCAACAGTACATTTAACTGTATTCAGGAAAATTTAAGGCCTTTATATCATTTAATTTTTAGGACTTTCCCAACACTTGCAGACATTCTGGTTGCTTGCTCCTGATCATTTAAGATGACAAAATGGTATAAAGTACTGGAATAACCAAATTTTCTGCATTAATTGGTCACAAAATGTGATATAATCCTCATGCAAGTCACATGTATAGAAAACACAATGTGCATAAGCTAATAATACACAACCAGTTTGCACCTTTAT
>NW_018127930.1:2308550-2323180 GCF_001952655.1 Monopterus albus
CTTCTTTGGCAATAATAACCTCAAACAAACACTTCCTGTAGCTGTGAATCAGACCTCTACTGTATTCTGGAGGAATGTCGGACCATTCTTTGTCACAGAACTGCTTCAGCTCAGACATATTCCTAGGATGTCTGGTGTGAATGACTCTCTAAACTCAGTCTATTGCATGTCTGTTGGGTCCGGTTCTGGGCTCTGGCTGGGCCACTCCAAGGGTTGGATTTTCTCAATCTGAAGACATTCTCTAGTAGATTCACTTTAGTCATTGTCCTGCAGCATCACTCGACTTCTACTGTGCTTCAGCAGGTGGACAGCCACCCTGACATTATTCTGTATGATACCCTGATAAACTTGAGAATTCATTTTCCCCTTTCCCAGCCCCAAATCATGATGCTTCCTCCACTGTACTTCAGTGTTGGGAGGATGTTTTCATGTTGATATGCACTGCCCTTATTATGCACCATTTGTGCAGTGTGTTCTTCCCAAACAATTCAGTGTGGAGTCCACAAAATTTTGTCCCAGCAGAGCTGTCTAACAATTCTTGGCACTAAGTCTTCTGAGATCATTCGTTTGTGATTCATGGTTTTCATCAGCAGGTGCTTCTGTTAAACAGTATGTCAAAACATTTGAGTGTTTTTTAGAAGCCAAAGGAGATCTAACCCACACCTCCTGCTGGTTTCATTGACTGAACTCTGTCCAGGTTTCTAACTCCCAATTCCAATTAGCTTTTGTCAGTTTTGGTTATTTTAGTTAGTGTTCATTTTGGCCACGGCAGCTCAGTTATGCATATGTGAAAGGGGCTCATTGGTCAGGTCTTTAAGAAAAGAGAACTTAGCTTACAGGAAGGTCCAGGGAAGGAGTGGGCTAAATCCAAGCAATAAATGGCAACAATATCAGTGTTGTATTTACAATATCAGTTATTACAACAGTATCAATTATTACAGATCTAATGCTGGTACAGAGTCAGTACATGGTCAGCCTAGACTAGCATAGAGACAGGAAATAGGGGAAACAGCGAGCCTGGGTCTGTTTCAAGGTTTAACAAAAAAAAAAAAAAACACCTCATCTAGTTAACAAACAGAGTGGGCTTTTTCCATAATAAAACCATTTTTTACCTATTGATGAAACTTAAAGAACAGATAAGGTAAACACCAAGTCCCATTCTTGGGAATTAAGCACATTTCTAAAAATGTCAGACAGTTTGTCAGTACTTGGTGTCAGTAGCCCTACCTCACACAGTGCTGAACTTCAGTAACAAGACACAGGTCTTTTTTTTTGCCCTCAGATTTCTCATAATCAAAATCTAACTGGTTTCACGCTTTTTTTTAAACAGGATTTGGGACGTGAATATCCTGTCTCAAGTACGAGTAAGAAACAAAGTGTGAAACCGGGCTATAAAGTCACTATCAGCTGACTGTTGAGTAAACTGAGATATCAGTCAGACATAAACACACCTGCTATTATACAGCAGCTGAGGCGGAGCCCTGTTTGATTACCATTAATGATTTTACCTTGTACTTAGTGAGGCTACATTAATATTTTCTAATGTGAATAAAGAATACATGATAAAGAAACTGATACCAAATCAGTGAGACATACAGCAGTGCAGAAGACAAAGCCATTTCATTAAACTCACACTAGAGCCAACTCATCAAGCAGACAGACAGACAAACTCACAAATCACAGCACCTCGTGAGACATACAGCAGTGCAGAAGACAAAGCCATTTCATTAAACTCACACTAGAGCCAACTCATCAAGCAGACAGACAGACAAACTCACAAATCACAGCACCTCCTCATCACCTCAGTCAGGTCTCCTTTTCTTCTGTAATTAATATGTCACAGATAAAAATCAATCCTGGCCTGACTAAGTCAAATGCTGAATCTCCTCCCATAGCTCGGAGAGGTCAAAAGTCTAAAACGTCACACTGGTATTGCAGCCGCGGGCTGTTCTCACTGTAGAACTGACTGAACCAGCGTCTGTGCTTCTGGATGGCTGAATCTTCCTTCACGAGGATAGGCTTGGAGACATATTTCTTATTGTTCCAGATCATCACATCCCGTTCAAACTAGACAAGAAAAAACAAGGAAGCCACTTGACTCACTTGTAGAAACATGCAATACTGAGTAGGTTAAATGATAGGTTTATTTCACAGCTTCAGGTCCCTTAGAAACATTTGTTTCTATGTTTAGCACTTCCTGTATCCTCCTTTACTTCCTCTGAGCACCTGATAATTAAGCATGAGCTGAAGACTTACAAAGGAACAGTCTTTCACTTAAGCATGAGTATAAATTAACACCTAAAAACCTTTTTTTACTGTCTGTTGCAGTAAATCATCATAATTAATAGATTAATAATCAGCAGGGATTTCTGTGTGAAGTGCTGATGATTAAATGTCACTCCACAGTTGCTGCAGCAGCTGCTGAGATTTGGCATTTTACTCCACACGCAGACGCCATCTCCTGAACTCTCATTCTAAAATGATTTTCCCATTCTGGTGGCTCTTTGTATCAACACCACACGAGGGAAACAATTTAAATAAAATAATTCTAAATGATTCTTTGAAAGAGAAATGCAGAAATGCAATCATCTAGCCAAAAGTATTTTGGCTGAAATATCAGGCAGTTTGAAGGAATGAACACTGAGCAGTTTACCATTCAGAAAAATACATTTGCCCATCTCTCGTGAGCCAACTGATCATATTTATTAAAAACTCAGTGGCTGGTTTTTCACCTCACCATGCAGCCAATTATCAAGTTTAATGAGGAATATTTACACCTTTTCTGTGACTGTCTGGTCTTACTTCTGGTGGCAATGACGAGGCAGAATGAAACCAGAGGCAGAGTGGGAGGCAAATATCCACAAAGATCAGAACAGTTCTGTACTAATGAACAGCAGTGTAAATGTAGTATTGTTCATACAATTCAGCTGCTTTGTAAGTTTTCATAAAATAAAGAAATACATGTGCTGTTAACCTTAAACAGTGACCTAAAAAAGGCATTTAGGGTGCTGAAGTTAGATAAAGCTGCAGAGTTGGTGATAATTCTGTGGGTTTACCATTGTGCAAAAACAATTTTACCATGCATGAAGTCATCTGAGACCTTTTTACTATAATAATGATGATGAATAACTTTGTGGCAGTGACAGTGTGTACTGCACCTGAATGCAGTCTACTATGAGGAGGAACTTGGGCACCAGAGGAGGGATGTTCGACTGGTAGAAGATGGTTTGAGAGACGCACTGCAGCAGAGGCTCCACTGGGGTCCTAGAGAACATGATTACACCGCGGCCCAAGAAACTGTGGTTGAACAGGACAAACAGCACTCCTGGACCCACCTAAGACATCATAACAAAAATCTCAGGGCACTTTACATAGTAAGGTCTAGACCTTACTATTAACATTATTATTACTGAGGAAAAACCCAACAAATCCCCTTTGAGTAAGCACTTGGCAACGCTGGGGAGGAAAAACTCCCTTTAACGGAAGAAACCTCCGACCGACCCCGGCTCTTGGTGGGCGGCATTCTGCCTCGACCGGCTGGGGTGAGTGGATAGAGGAGAGAGATAAAGAAAAGCAACAAGGCACAACAAACAAACACTGGGCAACTTGATGTGGCCAGTGATTGCTCATAAGAAACATACAGCTCCAGAGCCAGAGGCACCTGCAGAAAGGTACAGGGAGAGAGATTGGACACACTATGGGAGAGAGGAGACACATAGTTAGTATGTAATAGTGACATATACGTACATGGAAAGGAGAGGGCCCACCGCCCGCTGCCACCTCTCACATTTTCATGAAATTCATCCCATTAAAAGATCCTCACTCCCCCACAGCCCTCTGCATCTGATTAAGGGTACACCATACTGAATTAAGGTACAGACTGCACACTGTAGTTGCTCACCTAAAATATGTGATTTTTTTTCCGTCAGACCAGCATTTTGGTCAGCTGGACTTATATGGACACTGAGCTTAGGCCACTAATATTCTAAATTGAGATTTTCAGTCCTGCTGGTTTTGTTTTAACACACACAGTCCATGTCCTGCAGGCTGTGCATTGTTGTAACAGTAAAAAGCTGAAATAGAAATGTTTAGAGATGGTGTGTCTTCAAAGCAGCCAGGATACATTGGTGAAATCCTTATTGGTTTAAATGGAATTGTTAATTGGAGTATTGATTATGCTGCCAATATAATTCACAAATCAGTCACAGGACATTATGCACAGTATTCCTACTCTGATCTTTACCGTACCTGTCTGGCCACGACATGAAGGTCGAACAGAGGCCAGTGGCGTCCAAACATGGTTAGAGCATGTTTCATCACCGTCTGACAACAGTGCTTGTTGGGCGTTGACTCGGCCTCCCATTGAATCTTGAATGAACACACACACACACACACATGAATACATAACAAGTACACACACTAGCTTTTAATGTGGCATCTCTAAAATGTCAAGCTTTGCAAAAGCAGATTCCTTTTTAAAAAAATCCCGACCTTCCAGTCATGTTGGAGAAATTCCCAGGTTTTGCTGTTGGTGTAGCGAAGGTCTGCTCCACTGACGAAGCCTGGTGTGTGCAGATGAGCAAGATGAAAGATGTCTGCTCCATTTTCAGGAATGTCCTGTGGGCAAGAAAGAGTGCCATGATACATTCTCACAATTATCAGCTTGGTAACAAAACCCTCTTCCCTACCTGGGGTAGTTTGATACTGAATTCATGTACATTTACAGAAAGTAGATCTTCTGAGGATTGAAAGTTCAACAGCTGGAGAGAGCTAATGGTCATTTCCCCTCCCTGCTGTCTGGTCAGCTACAGTGACGGAACATGTATCAGTGTATAAGCTATACATGTATATGGAACAATTACACTGATTATTTTGAAAACGTGGAGACACCTGACAAAGCACCACACTTCATACATTGGTTTTAATCTTAAAGCAAATGAAAACATCTTCATACAACACATCATATAGCACACATACCTGTATGTGAGCGTTAATAAAATGTTCTGTTCTCCCCCGATAGACCCACTCGCCCTTTGTAATTTCTTGCTGCTCTGGCACAGTCCACTGGGGAGCTTCTCCATCACAGTGAAACCAAACCAGAATCTGACCATTGACCTCACAGCTGGGCCAGCAGTGCACCTTGGCAATCTCTGGCACTGATGGACAAACAAAACCCAAACAGTCAGCATATATATAGGCAAGACAAGGCAAGCTTAATTATATAGCACACTTTCATACACAAAGGCAATTTAAAGTGCTTAACACAATGCACACAATGTATACAGATAGATAACACATTAAAATTCAATATACAGTAC
The DNA here is from genome assembly GCF_001952655.1 of Monopterus albus. Classification (NCBI taxonomy): domain Eukaryota; kingdom Metazoa; phylum Chordata; class Actinopteri; order Synbranchiformes; family Synbranchidae; genus Monopterus; species Monopterus albus. The sequence goes on from NW_018127930.1 coordinate 2,313,869, forward strand.
ATAAGTAAAACATTAAAATGCTAATTAGATTAAAACATTAAATGCAAAATAACAATATTTACATCACAGCACAAAGTAGCAACATGCAACTGTAGATAGCTAGTACTTTTAGAATAGCTGTGGCAGACTGTGGATTCTCACTCTTCTCAATATACTTGTACCTCATACAGGGAAATCAGTAGGATTTTATTTTCACAAGCCACTGTTTGTTCAGCTTTTTTCTTTTAATAAGACAGCTTTTACTACTGTAAGGAAAATGACACATTACCATAATCTAAAGTTAGGATTTCTGTGTGAAGTGCTGATGATTAAATGTCACTCCACAGTTGCTGCAGCAGCTGCTGAGATTTGGCATTTTACTCCACACGCAGACGCCATCTCCTAAACTCTCATTCTAAAATGATTTTCCCATTCTGGTGGCTCTTTGTATCAACACCACACGAGGGAAACAATTTAAATAAAATAATTCTAAATGATTCTTTGAAAGAGAAATGCAGAAATGCAATCATCTAGCCAAAAGTATTTTGGCGGAAATATCAGGCAGTTTGAGGGAATGAGCAATGAGCAGTTTACCATTCAGAAAAATACATTTGCCCTTCTCTCGTGAGCCAACTGATCAGATTGCTTAAAAACTCAGTGGCTGGTTTTTCACCTCAACATGCAGCCAATTATCAAGTTTAATGAGAAATATTTACACCTTTTCTGTGACTGTATGGTTTTACTTCTGGTGGCAATGACGAGGCAGAATGAAACCAGAGGCAGAGTGGGAGGCAAATATCCACAAAGATCAGAACAGTTCTGTACTAATGAACAGCAGTGTAAATGTAGTATTGTTCATACAATTCAGCTGCTTTGTAAGTTTTCATAAAATAAAGAAATACATGTGCTGTTAACCTTAAACAGTGACCTAAAAAAGGCATTTAGGGTGCTGAAGTTAGATAAAGCTGCATAGTTCATGATAATTCTGTGGGTTTACCATTGTGCAGAAACAATTTTACCATGCATGAAGTCATCTGAGACCTTGTTACTATAATAATGATGATGAATAACTTTGTGACAGTGACAGTGTATACTGCACCTGAATGCACGCTGTTCTGAGGAGGCACTTGGGCACCAGAGCAGGGATGTTCGACTGGTAGAAGATGGTGTGAGAGACGCACTGCAGCAGAGGCTCTACTGGGGTCACATAGTGCATGAGTACACCACGGCCCAAGAAACTGTGGGTGAACAGCAGAAACACCACTCCTGGACCCACCTAAGACACACACAGTTGCATGATCTTTGCAACCACTACAATACTCATGTAGTGAATCCCTTTGAATGAACATATGTATGGTGATAAGTTGTCAATTGGTGGTTGTGTTTTTATGCACATCATTTACATTCACATCAACTAAGGTTGTTAATAAAATAAAAACATTGCATTATTTAACACCAAGCCTCTCAAACAGAGAAATTCATGCTTATTAATAAACAGTGTATTGATCAATCCAATTCAATTTGTATAGCGCTAAATCATAAAAATCTCAGGGCACTTTACATAGTAAGGTCTAGACCTTAGTATTAACATTATTATTACTGAGGAAAAACCCAACAAATCCTCCCTGAGCAACCACTTAGCGACAGAGACAGAAACTGCAGAAAGGTACAGGGAGAGAGAGAGGACACACTATGGGAGAGAGGAGACACACAGTTAGTGACATATAGATGCTAAGGGAAGGCTCGGTGTCAGGGACCGGACAGTAAGGCAGATGATTTAAAGTTAATAAAAGATGGGTTTTCACCCAAAAATAAGAAAAGAATACAAACATCAAATAAACTGGGCCCTATCTATGGACCAGGAACATGGTAACTCAAAAAAAAACTTTACACACATTAACAATACCAAATTAACCAAATGTGCATGCTTCATTGATTAATTGTGTATGTCTAAACCTAATGTCAAATCAAATGTCTAAAATCTACCTACAACCTAAATCTACACACATGAACAAAGAAAACAAAAGAACACTACCTAGCTAAATCCACTGCTGGTGGTGGTTTAGACCCTCACATGGTGAAGGCCAGGGCTGGAGTTTTCACACTCAGGGTTACCTGAGCCAGCCCTAACTATAGTCTTTATCAAAAAGGAAAGTCTTAAGTCTAATTTTAAAGGTAGAGAGGATGTCTGCCTCCTGAACTGGTTCCACAAGAAAGGAGCTTGATAGCTAAAGGCTCTGCCTCCAATTTTACTTATGTAGACTCTGGGAACCACAAGTAGACCTGCACTCTGAGAGCAAAGTGCTCTGTTAGGATGCCCAATAATGACCACCTCTCATATTTTCATGAAATTCATTCCATTAAAAGATCCTCACTCTCCCACAGCCCTCTGCATTTGATTAAGGGTACACCAACTGAATTAAGGTACAGATTGCACACTGTAGTTGCTCACCTAAAATATGTGATTTTTTTTCCGTCAGACCAGCATTTTGGTCAGCTGGACTTATATGGACACTGAGCTTAGGCCACTAATATTCTAAATTGAGATTTTCAGTCCTGCTGGTTTTGTTTTAACACACACAGTCCATGTCCTGCAGGCTGTGCATTGTTGTAACAGTAAAAAGCTAAAATAGAAATGTTTAGAGCTGGTGTGTCTTCAAAACAGCTCCGTTTTCAGGAATGTCCTGTGGGCAAGAAAAAGTGCCATGATACATTCTCACAATTATCAGCATGGTAACAAAACCCTCTTCCCTACCTGGGGTAGTTTGATACTGAATTCATGTACATTTACAGAAAGTAGATCTTCTGAGGATTGAAAGTTCAACAGCTGGAGAGAGCTAATGGTCATTAGTTACAGAGTGTTTCGCCACTATCTGAGAACAGTGCTTGTTGGGCGTTGACTCGGGCTCCCACTGAACCTTGAATAAACACACACACACACACAAATACATAACAAGTACGCACACTAGCTTTTAATGTGGCATCTCTAAAATGTCAAGCTTTGCAAAAGCAGATTCCTTTTTAAAAAAATCCCGACCTTCCAGTCATGTTGGAGAAATTCCCAGGTTTTGCTGTTGGTGTAGCGAAGGTCTGCTCCACTGACGAAGCCTGGTGTGTGCAGATGAGCAAGATGAAAGATGTCTGCTCCATTTTCAGGAATGTCCTGTGGGCAAGAATAAGTGCCATGATACATTCTCACAATTATCAGCTTGGTAACAAAACCCTCTTCCCTACCTGGGGTAGTTTGATACTGAATTCATGTACATTTACAGAAAGTAGATCTTCTGAGGATTGAAAGTTCAACAGCTGGAGAGAGCTAATGGTCATTTCCCCTCCCTGCTGTCTGGTCAGCTACAGTGACGGAACATGTATCAATGTATAAGCTATACATGTATATGGAACAACTACACTGATTATTTTTGAAAATGTGGAGACACCTGACAAAGCACCACACTTCATACATTGGTTTTAATCTTAAAGCAAATGAAAACATCTTCATACAACACATCATATAGCACACATACCTGTATGTGAGCGTTAATAAAATGTTCTGTTCTCCCCCGATAGACCCACTCGCCCTTTGTAATTTCTTGCTGCTCTGGCACAGTCCACTGGGGAGCTTCTCCATCACAGTGAAACCAAACCAGAATCTGACCATTGACCTCACAGCTGGGCCAGCAGTGCACCTTGGCAATCTCTGGCACTGATGGACAAACAAAACCCAAACAGTCAGCATATATATAGGCAAGACAAGGCAAGCTTAATTATATAGCACACTTTCATACACAAAGGCAATTTAAAGTGCTTAACACAATGCACACAATGTATACAGATAGATAACACATTAAAATTCAATATACAGTACATAAGTAAAACATTAAAATGCTAATTAGATTAAAACATTAAATGCAAAATAACAATATTTACATCACAGCACAAAGTAGCAACATGCAACTGTAGATAGCTAGTACTTTTAGAATAGCTGTGGCAGACTGTGGATTCTCACTCTTCTCAATATACTTGTACCTCATACAGGGAAATCAGTAGGATTTTATTTTCACAAGCCACTGTTTGTTCAGCTTTTTTCTTTTAATAAGACAGCTTTTACTACTGTAAGGAAAATGACACATTACCATAATCTAAAGTTAACTGAGCATATTCGTGCTCCAGTTGATGAAACATTTCCATCCACACTCCATCAGCTTTCCCTTTGGTGCCACCCTCTGGTCAAACTACCAACTTTGCCTACAAATTAATGTCCAGAGTTTCACATTTGTTGTAAATATTCATGTTCCCCAGGTTATGAACTTTGATACACCTGTCCTAAATTAACTGGACTGACAATTTATGTTGATCATTGCTACACAAGAAAAGCACCTGTAGCACATTTGAGTCAGGGATCACATTCATTAGCAACCCAGGGCAAAAGTTATGTCTACTGCTTAATAAAGTCATTAGCTAAAGCCATCGCATCAAAAGCTTTGTGCTGATTGCACATTTGACTTTGTCTGGTCACTAAGTCCTTAGACTTGTTGTGATTCATTTATTATTTCAGTAGATATCCTCTGCCAAGTGTCCCAAGACATGACTATTATAATTTGAGACACGTTAACACCCTTTTAGAAAACTGACATCAATCAAAGATAGATGTGCAATGCCATTAGTAGTCCCAGTACAAACTGTTTGTCTTCATAAAGGCAGTAACGCAGAAAAATGAAATGCAATGATGTTTTTTATTCCAGTGTTACCAGAATTTCTGCTGTATGACATGACAGTGGAGGAGATTATCTGAAGACAAAATGGCTCATAGAAAATGTTTTAGATCTCCTTTTTTTTAATCTCTTTTTCTTATATGCTTGCATGCTGATATCAGTATTTTATCACCTCATTATAACTGTGCAGAAAACTAGATACACAAAATACAAAGTCTACTGCAGTATACTGCATATCACCACAGAATGATCACTTATAAAACTGTTCAAATATCAGCTAGAGCTTAGGTGCACACCACATTATGTATGAGGTGTTATTTATTAACACCCTCCTAGGAATAATATTCCAAGATGGCGGAGGACTAATGGCCATCGTGATGGAGACTCTTTTCTAATTGTGCTGTTATTTCTGCTCACAGGCAGTGCCATGTTGGCCTTTCATGTCTTCACCTTTTCCCTGTTGTTACCTGAGAGAAAAATCACACAGGCATTAGTTAAAAGCACAGGAATCAATGTGACATTTCCACTGGCACATTTAGACTTCCGAAGACACGGAAACACTAGATAAATCAGATCAAGAAGTCCATCTGATGCATCTGGGCTTTTTGAAGGACTAATATGTTGTTTTTACAGGATTAAAATGTAGACAACTTGGCTCTTATAAAAAAAAAAAGAGGTGTAAAATATGCAGTACTAACATAATCATTTATCTCAACTATTTTATCAGTTTAAGGCTTGAGTTTCAGATTTCAGTGTTTAAGGAAGACATATTTTATTTAAGCATATCGAAATATGTAAAGCTGAGGTTTTCTGGCCCTTGAGCTGTGCTGGTTGCATCTTTCCGCCATGCTTCATGTGTGTATGACATAGCAATATTGATTTTTATAAATCATCTGTGTCAACAAGTCTTATTTTCACTGCTCTTTTTATTTCTCTTCTCCCATCCCCCAATTTAAAGGTTGTGGCATTAAGTGCTGACATCAACTGACCATTCCCACTGTGCTGTGTCTATTATCCAACAGGACTAATCATGCTTTTTGTGCCTTACAAGACAGAGGGATGTGATGTGGAGAAATGTCAAGGTCTTGCTATGTTTACATTTTGTCTGAGATTGGACTATATGGTGTTATAGGTCCTTTGGATCAACTGAGAATCTAGTTCTATATGAAACAGGCTGCTAATTTCCCAGTCTGTGAAAGGCCAAATGGCACTGAGGTTATTTAAATTATGTCAAACCTACTGTCATTAACTAAAATTTTAAATATATGTAGAAGCATCACACTTTACATGATCTGTTGTTTGGAATATTCAGTTTTCTATATTGACTAACCAGTACTCTAGAAGGGCACCCCAAATATATCAGATATGTTTCATTGCATTGAAACATATCACTAACACCTTAAGCATTTTTAATGAGCAAGACAAGTTTATTTATATAGCACACTTTCATACACAAAGGCAATTTAAAGTGCTTAACACAATGCACACAATGTATACAGATAGATAACACATTAAAATTCAATATACAGTACATAAGTAAAACATTAAAATGCTAATTAGATTAAAACATTAAATGCAACATAACAACAATTACATTGCAGCACAAAGTAGCAACATACAACTGTAGATAGCTAGTACTTTTAGAATAGCTGTGGCAGACTGTGGATTCTCACTCTTCTCAATATACTTGTACCTCATACAGGGAAATCAGTAGGATTTTATTTTCACAAGCCACTGTTTGTTCAGCTTTTTTCTTTTAATAAGACAGCTTTTACTACTGTAAGGAAAATGACACATTACCATAATCTAAAGTTAACTGAGCATATTCGTGCTCCAGTTGATGAAACATTTCCATCCACACTTCATCAGCTTTCCCTTTGGTGCCACCCTCTGGTCAAACTACCAACTTTGCCTACAAATTAATGTCCAGAGTTTCACATTTGTTGTAAATATTCATGTTCCCCAGGTTATGAACTTTGATATTTTTGCTCAGCCCTGTTGCCTCTGTGTAGGTGCCAAAGTTGTTTTTCACTTGTAATCATAAGATATTCTTCTTTTGCACCAAGCTCAGGCAGAAATGCTGACAAGATATCCTGTAGCTCCACCTTCAGGACAAGCTTGGCGTTTTACAGATGAGGTTCTAAAAATGCATTCAAAAATTTCATGCATTGAAGTTGTATGAATATTATGGTGCTTAGCAATCTCAAAGATTTAAATATGTTTGCAAAGAGACCCTTTTAAAGCATAAAGTAATGCATGTGAATGTCAAATCAATATCTTAAATAATGGATGTGCTAGAGCTTTGTGAATTATTTTGTAAATGTATTTTCTTTGTGACAATGCTAATCAGCATTGTCACTGTATTAAGATAACTGGGTATATAATTACTAGGTGCCTTTGCAGTGACACATAGTTAGTGCCAGTATTTTTTAGTAAAGCTTTCCACTTGCCTTTATTAGAATAAAATGACCACTCACTGGACATCACCTTCGGTCCATACCTTTTTCTGCATAGGGGACCTTCACACACTTGCCATCGTTGCCCTGAAACTGCCATCCATGAAATGGACACTCTATGCAGCTTCCCACTATTCGTCCTCCCACAGCCAGGTTGGCACCCAGGTGAGGGCAGTAGGCATCCACCACGTAGGCCTTCCCATCCTGGCCTCGAAACACCGCCATCTGCTCACCTGGGATGATTAGTGCGAGTAGAGACAGGCTTGTAAAACATGTACTGTACTTAACTACCTTAATTTATATAGCCGGTAACAGTAATGTGAATGAGATGTGATGATTTAAGTATAGATAAACTCGAACAACATTTTACATTTTGTGCAGTTTCAACTCAAACAACCCAAAGTCGGTCTACGTGGATTCAGGTACTGTTGCACCTGTCTCCACTGACAAGTCTACAGCAAAAATCACTGCCAATTTATTGTGCACTAAATGAAATGAAGGGACAATAAACATGCAGTAGCCACCCAACATATTCCTTTACATAGGCCTTACAACATTTTCCTTAGCACCTAATTATTTAGAACAACTTAGTGAATTAAGACGTGAGACTGACAAAACAAGCCCAGGGTGCACTTGCTAATCAGGATTGTCACTGTATTGAGGTAAAGAGTCAGATTTTGCCTCAAATATATATAGCATTTAGATCATATTGAGATAGAATTTTAATTGTTAATATTGTACCAAAATTCACATTTTGTTGTTAAATTATTGTTTCATTGATAATTAAATCTTCTAATGATAGAATTTCTGTGCGATTTCAGCATTTTTGAAATGAGGTCATTGTACAGTATATACAATGTACTAAACAGTTGACTTGCTTGAGGTTGTCAAAGACATTTAACATCTCATTAGAGAAGCTTCTTCACTTTTGACTGACTGATTCAGATTCCCAAGTATTTAACCTTCATGGTGTTGTTCACACCCTGAGGGGTGTTGAAGTTTTCTCATGAGGGCAGACCAACTCCTGCCTCAGTGTTTTTGGCTTTGAAAAGCACAGGGGTATGGTGTTTGAGTTTTTCCAGATACTCCAGCAATGTATGGAATGACAATGTGTGGACTAAATCTGTACCCAGTCACACACCACATATGGAGATCTCTACCTCCAATACCTGCTCTCCTTGGGCTGTCTTTTGGCTGGCCGACAGTGCTTAGATTGCTCCAGATTGGTCAAGGCGAGGTCAGTGGGTTTATGAGGAACACAACTGCCAGCTCCCACAGAACGTACTCAGGTTTCTTCTCAGTAATCCAATATAAGGCTCTAAATGAGGGGTGACTCACCATTGCATGGCTGTCTCCAGACCATTGTGGGGCAGAATTAAGACATAGTGCAAAGTGTGAGAAGAGCACAGGGAAAAATGCACACTTGGTAGAATTTAACATATGGCTGGACAACAGTGCAGTCATACACAGCAGGATGCAGATGCAGCCAGAAGCAAAGTTTTGATCTGGGTCAACAGAATTAAGGACAGTTAGATGTCAGTGCCTGGAGAGAGAACTTGGGCTGAAGGGGAACAGAGCCAGAGAAAGGAGACCTAAAGGATGTGTAAAAACAATGAAATGCTTTTCCATCTACTGCATATAAAGCATCATGGACAGAAAGTCATTCATGTTCACTGGGGAAAACAGACTGTACTTCTGTTTTACAACATGCCCACTCACCCCACTGGTTTTCTGGCAAGAATTTCATCCCTGCTGCATTGATATGCATCACACTTTCACTATGTAGGAGTTTTATTAACCTGCTACACTGGTGTTTGCCATAAATTATCTATAAAATAGAGCAGCCAATTAGTCCACATGTGATCGAGACAGTTTTTTAACATTATCATTTCATTTTAAAAGAAACGCCCTTTAAAATATACCACATGGTTTAAAATTCAGGAAGAAGTGAGTGTTTGACTGGAGATTATTTGGTTTCAACTTGTCAAATGTGGGGATTTGCTGCTTTTCTTTGTTTTATATCATAGCAAACAAAATATCTTTGGAACTTGGAGTGCAGCTCAGATGAAACAAGTAATCTGAAGATGTCACCTCTGCTACATATCAAGTTGCACAGAGATACAAATATGAGATAATAAAAGCTTTAAGGTGTGAATGATGAGGTT
>NW_018127930.1:2324037-2330657 GCF_001952655.1 Monopterus albus
GTTTCTTTTAGAGTCAATCTCTAGGATAGAATCATAACAGGCGTACACTATAAGGGTCACGGTGTGTGGCAGGGGGACCCTAAATTTCATCTCCAAACGCAGCATGCCTGTTTTGACAGGGGGGAGAACACTGCCTTCCTCGTGCGGGGCTAAATTTAATGCAAACAAAGTGTAGCCTTGTTGAAAATCCTCTGTTGAAACACAGGGGGAGGTCTTTCAGATGATGCCCCGTGGCCGTAACGAGGTTATAATATTCTCTGACGGAGAGGTTGTTTTCAAACTGCAGCTGGAAAGGCTTTGCTGGAATCTGACGACCGTCCTGACATAAGGCCAGAAACTCTAGGTCAGTGTGTACAAACTTGAAGGGGTTTAGATTACTCCGCCCTGTAAAAGCTTCATGGTTTACAATGGCAAGCTTACGTACTTGGGTAAAGTACCCAGAAAGAGGTTTTCTTGAGTGCATATTTTGGAATTTGTGGGGATGGAAAAAGTTTTCATGTTAATGCGTGAAAGAGGGTACAGAGCGTTGCTTTTACTCAGAGCAGAAGAATGACCTATGCTTATAGCCATTGACACTGCGACCTTTTTCACAAACAACGAAGCTCCCAGTACGTGCAGGCAGTAGTCAGCATCTGCAGCATGCATGAGACAGAAAGAGTTGCTGGCTCTTGTGAGCTTAATCTTCAGATCTACATCGTTTAACAGCAATCTTTCACAGAAAAATATATCTGCGTGGAGAGGGCCGAGCAAATGGAATTCTTGTGATTCAGCAGTGAACTTTGCCCTCGCCACAAGGCCTCTGTTAGGCCCATTATTCACGATGAATGAATCCGTAGCACCTCCTGTATCCTGATAAAATAAACCAGCACTGAATTGACTCTTTAACGTTGCTGGGGAGTAGTTTAACAGAGTCTCAATCATAGCTCTGTAAGGATGAGTGGCGCTTGACTGAGAAATTAACCGATCCCCCAACGTGACATCACACTGGCTGAATATGGTATTTAGAGGATAGTTTATGATGCCTACAGCCGCATCCGGGGCCAAATCCATTCCATCTGCTTTGGTAATTTTCAGTCTTAAAAACAGCAGAGTTTCATTCAGGTCAATGTATTTTTCCCCCTCAGAAGCTATGTAAAATTCAATGGGTCCTCTCTCTGTGATGGAGGACACAGGGGAAACTTCGATATATTGTTTATCTTCTACAATGAGTTGTGAATAAGGACAGGAAAATAGATCGAGCTCCGAGATTATGCATTCTGATGATTTTTCGTGTAAGAGAGCCATATATGAGAGCCACAAGTCATTCATTTTCACTGGAGAAAACAGACTGTACTTCTGTTTTACAACATGCCCACACACCCCACTGGTTTTCTGGCAAGAATTTCATCCCTGCTGCATTGATATGCATCACACTTTCAGTATGTAGGAGCTCTATTAACCTGCTACACTGGTGCTTGCCATAAATTATCTATAAAATAGAGCAGCCAATTAGTCCACATGTGATCAAGACAGTTTTTTTTAACATCATTTCATTTAAAAAAAAAAAAGTCCTTTAAAATGTAACACAACATGGTTTAAAATTAAGGAAGAAGCGAGTGTTGTAAGTAGACTTTGACTGGAGATTATTTGGTTTCAACTTGTCAAATGTGGGGATTTGCTGCTTTTCTTTGTTTTATATCATAGCAAACAAAATATCTTTGGAACTTGGAGTGCAGCTCAGATGAAACAAGTAATCTGAAGATGTCACCTCTGCTACATATCAAGTTGCACAGAGACACAAATATGAGATAATAAAAGCTTTAAGGTGTGAATGATGAGGTTGTATTACCACTGACGCACGATAGACTCAACATAAACACAAACTCAAAGAGGTCAGTGTACTTCAATCAAAAATAATCTTAAAGGAAATTATAATGTGCATGTTTATGACCTTTTATTGTCTAGACAAACCATATATCGGTTCAAACACTCATCAGAAAGCTGCAAATAATAACCACGGTAAATGTTATATCATAATTCAATAAATATTGGTAACAAATAAATCTGTTTTCACCTTAAAATCACACAAGCAGTATACAGTTTGTGTGGCCTGAAACAATGAGGCATTGTTCAAAAAGATTGCATTACTGAGCACCCTAAAGTGTCAACTAGGCTAGCAAGGCAACAAGCAGCAGGCCATCGTGTTTGTGTGTACGTTAAAATACCAAACACTTGGTATTATGAGCTTGTCCTGGTAACTTAGCCTCACTATGCACTCCTCTTTGAGACAACTGAGATCGGGAGAACTGGCAACCATCATGGTTACTCAAAGATGGAGGAACAAAATAATCAGAGGTCATTTTAGGGCTGCAACTGTTGTCGTTATGAGTTTTTCTACAGATTTGTTTGGTTCAGATGTCTTCAAGTGGCTGGTCATTATGGATCAACAGTCTACAACCCAAAGATATTCAGAATACAATGATACAGAGAAAAACTGAAAATTCTTCCAGTTGAGAAGCTGGCATCAATAAATGTTTGCCATTTTTGCGAAAAAACAAACAAACAAACAAACAAACAAACAAACAAAACACATTCCTCAGTGATCAACATAATTGCAGATTAATTTTCTGTCTGGCAATAATTCATTTATATTTAAGATCATTTAAAACTTAAATGAGTTACATATGAATACAAAAATCATTTGGAGTGTTTGATTAGATTACACACTGATGCTTCTGTGCACCTGAGAATTAGACCAACTGTGTCAAATGTTCATCACCTTGAACTGCTGGAGAGAGAGTTACTTGAAAGATGTGATGAAGAATAACGATGGTTACCTACAGTAACCCAAGCTTCTATTTCGTATAGGCTTCGCACTCTAAGAGATGTCGCTATTGGGTTTATCCCTCGCGCATGCGCAGTCCTGAAGAGATTCTTCGCGCCCTGTGCCCTGCACTGGGCTGTCCCCAAACAGGTCCGCTGTGATGGCATAAATGCCACTGTGACCTGTGATCGGCTCCCTACACCAGCACTTTTTCTTCAGCTGTTGGGGGTGGAGACGGCAGGGCTGCCAGCTTAGAGGGCTACGCCTATACTCATAGGAACTTGGGTTACGGTACGTAACCATCGTTCTATTTTGTATAGGCTTCGCCCTCTAAAAGCTGTCACTATGGGGTTAAAAGCGCAGCTGGATGTAGTCAATGCGGGGGTAAAACCGCAGCTGGATGTAGTCAATGCCCTGTTGGCACACCGCCGCCCAAGAGCATTAAAACACACCTCAGCTTGCCAACATACCCCATAATAGCAGCCCAAACGACATCCTCAGGGGGAGGAGGGGAGGAGAGGTGCAGGGAAGAGCGCACAGATAACAGCTACATTGCAAGAGCATACGGGCGCTAACAGCGTACAGAGATAATCAGATCCCTGTATTACGCAGCTGTTGTCTCACAGTAGTAATAGCAATATTACCAACGGAGAACATGGGTACCATGGAGAACGTACAGACAATGTGTGCATGCAGGAAGGGCACACACACACACAGTGGGTACAATGGCGGCTTATAATGGGACAGCGCGCGCACACCGGACAGAGAGCATGAAGTTCATTCTCTGACTCATCTCTGTGGGGCGGAGGAAAGAACCCATCCAGGTAATGACTCTGGATCGAACAAAGGATGTCATGATATTTGATGCATAGGCAGGATTCGGTCCCAGCAGAGTAGGGTCAAAAGACACGGCACATGAGGCTGCCATGCGGATGTCCTCCACATCATGCTTTTAAAGAGTGGCAGTGGAGGATGCAATAGCCCTGGTAGAGTGGGCTCTGATGCCAGGTGGGGGATCACACCCAGCTAACATGTAAGCCTGTGTAATAGCCTCACACAGCCAGTGAGACAGCTGTGGTTTGGATAAAGGTTGTCCAACAGAATGTCTCCTACAATGAACAAAACAGTTGTGTCTGTCTGACAGCTGCCGTGCACGCCACATAATGGGACAGCGCACGCACCGGACAGAGAGCATGAAGTTCATTCTCTGACTCATCTCTGTGGGGCGGAGGAAAGAACCCATCCAGGTAATGAAGGCACGCCGGTGAGACAGACAGATGGCCCACTCAGCCGAAGTTAGGGCTAAGAGGAGTGTTGTCTCCAGAGAGAGATGTTTGAGAGAGATTTCTGTTATGGACTCAAAGGGGGGTTCCCTAAACGCGTGTAAAACCAGAGGTAAATCCCACTGAGGTGCCACTGAACGCGTCACAGGCCTTGTCTGCCTATGCCCCCGAGAAAGGGTTTCACCAGCGGGTGTGCAAAACACAGTTTACTTACCAAAAACCTCATGGCATGAAGAGATGGCAGTGGGATAGCTTACACAGTAGACAGAGCCAGGTTTCTGGATCTGTAGAAAAACTGACCATTTGCAGCTTAAGGCGCCATAATAGACAGAACTCTCGTGCACTGAATTGCATGTATGACAGCCAGAGGCGCCCTTAGGCTCTCCAGTCACTCCCGTTCAGGGGCCAGACCCACAGCCGTTGACCTGACACGGGGCACTGCTGGATCGCACCAAGCAGATGAGAGAGCGCTTGCGTGCTCTGGAGCTATTAGGAGGATGCGCAGCCATTCCTCTTGAGCGTTCAGTGAAAAACAGAGGTGGCACCGCGCGTTCCCACGTGCTGCGAACAGGCCTGCCACCGCTGGGCCAAACGAGGAACGGATTCAGTCTCCACTTGCTGGGCTGAGGTCTGCCTCGTGACATGAGATCCGCAGCGCGATTCTGCTCACTGGAGACGCGCACGGCTCTGAGGGAGAGCAGGTTCTGATGAGCCCAGAGCAGGAGTTTCCTGCAGTTTCCAGCAGCCGGCAAAACCAACCCCGCCTGACGGCTGATGTGTGTGATGTATTGCAACGTCTGATCGCACCACTACGTGTCTTTCTTTCAGCACCAGTGCAAGGTGTTTCACAACCTTCACCACCGTAGCTAGTTCCTGACAGTTGAAGTGGGGAGACGGGGTGTGATCCCACCATCCTTCCCACAGCCTGTGATGGACACGTGCCTCCCCAGCCGAGCAAAGACGGGTCTCTGAACACCGAAACGTGTGATGTGGCTCTTCCCAGGGGAACACGCAGCGTGATGTCAGTGGGAGTTTCCCAGTACTGATTGGACCAAGGGGGGAATCGTGAGCATGCGCCTCTTGTGGCGCACTGAGTCGAGGCGCAGACGGCCGAACCACCTCTGGAACTTCCTCGTATGCCGAGAGGAACTACGACATGACTGGCTGACATTGCTTCCAGTAAAAGCATGACAGATAGAGCTGTTACTCTCGTGTGGGGAACAACACGCTGCAGGAGAGATGAAAACACTTCTCACGTGGTGGGTAACAGCCTCACTTTAATGCTAAGAGAGTCCAAGTGCACTCCCAGGTAGACGATTGTCTGGGTGGGCACCGCAGAGTTCTTGTCTAGTTATTACAAAAACCAGTTGTGTCAGGAGCTGCACCAGCACCGCTGTGTGAAAAGTCGCTTGAGGTCTGGGGCACCTCATCTAAAAGAGGACTCTGACTCCTGCTCTGCGTAGCGGTTCACTGCACTCAGAATAAAGTGGAAGTGCTAGTGAATAGCTTAAGGGCAGCCTGATGAGTCTGAGTGCACTCCCAGGTAAGAATAGTCTGGGAGGGGAGGGCACCAGTGAGCACTTGTCCTTTCTTTCTTTCCATATGGGTTTATGCAAAAAACCAGTTGTGTCAGGCGCTGCACCAGCACTGCTGTGTGAAAAGTCGCTTGAGGTCTGGGGCACATCATCAGAATCAGATCGTCAAATAAAGAGGACTCTGATTCCTGTTCTGTGTAGCGGTACTAACTCCACTTCCACACACTTGGAAAAACGTGCGGGGGGCCAGTGAATAGCCGAAGGGCAGACTGTCGTACTGGAAAAGTGTATCCTTGGGGGAGGAACGCAGGAACTTCCTGTGGGGATAATAGATGCATGAATAAAATAGGTGTCTCACAGATCGATGGAAGTAAACCAATCGCTGGGACGCACACAATCCAGTACTTGTTTGTGGTGAGCATGTGAAACTGTCTCTGTACTATGTAGTTGGTGAAGAGAGACAGATCGAGAACGGGTCTCATTTCGCCTGATTTTGTTGGGAACCAGGAAGTAGCACGAGAAGAAGCAGTGGTAGCGGGGCGTGCCTGGGAAGAAGGCTATGTCAAGTGCACCCCAAGGCACAAGTGTGTGTGCGAGAGTGACAGTGAACACACAGAGAGCCTCTCCTTCTTTTCTGAGAACATTTGTCAGAAAACTGCTCTTATGAGTCTCGTGGTGGCCCTGAAAAGACAGTTGTGTGTCAGAGGCAGGGTCCACAGCTGCGCCCTCCGTTGTGGGAAGAACTCATAAAATGAGCGCCCCAATCAAGCTTTTGTCGTCACACTGTTAGTCGCTGCACCTGCCTTGGATGCGCGTTAATGAACGTGGGCCGAGAGGCGAGCAGTGACCTGGGTCAGTGAGCAGACGGGTGGCCCGCCTCCTGCCAAGAGACATCGCCTGGGAAGCAAGATAAGGAGATGCTTGGTCCCTGCAGCAGAAAACGGCAGGGAGCCGAGTTGGCCAGATGGGGAGGTCTCGCTCTGCAGCGCCCTCTGTAGA
>NW_018127930.1:2331685-2333885 GCF_001952655.1 Monopterus albus
AGTGTTTTCCCCCACTGAGGTGACTGAAGTCGCCAGGTGATAGGCTGATACCTCACTCACCTCAGTGGGGGGAACCACTGTGCAGCAATGTCCCCTACCAGGAATAACTAAGGAGCGCAGCCAAGGTAAGCCAAAAAAGGAGCACTGTGTTCGTTTCAGTTTTAAACAAACAGTGCTGTCACTTGGTTCATTAAAAATAAGATTATCATTTATAATTGCAACTGATAACATTTGCATGCCTTTGTCTCATTTTAGTTATGTATTGATCTGGATCCAACACCAGGTAAAGAAGCCAACAATGAGATTTGCAGTAATGATTTTACAGAACTAGCATGATATGTTCAGCCGTAATCTTAATCATAATATCTTCCGAGGCTTACTGTTCGGACATGTCCCTGAATGTCCTGTATGTTTTTAGCTACACACCACATGATCAACACTCACACACACATTGATTCTCTCCATGTTTTGACTACTGCTACGGCCAGCTGTGAAGCTGGCATATCAGGTGACGTTGCTGGGTAGAATGGGCTAGCCCAAACCAGATAAATTGTATAGAGATCTTGGGTTCAGGGTCTTTTTTCATCTCCGTCTGCCTGCGCGCAGGACTGGAGGTGGGAGATGCCTGGACGTGTAATGTTAATTTTGCCTGTGATCCTTTGAATAAACCAGCACGGTTATATTTTTTATATATCCAAGTGGTCCGCTTCGTCTCTCTGAGTTCCTTGTTAAAAGAACTGGGTAATATCTTTCAATGGTGCCGTTTGACCCATGGACCAGACGAACTCTACAGGACGACCGGTCCATTTCCTGAGTAAGGTCCCGGACCGACAGCGGTAATCCTGTGCCAGGCTGAGCTGAGCTGGAGATCCAATATGCGGTCCGGAGCTGAATGCTTCCCTGATCAGAGAGTGCCCTCCTGGGTGTAGTCAGAGCTGTTTAATCCTATTGCCCATTTGGTGTAAGCAAGGAGCTCACACCTCCTTGTTGGAATGTGGTAAAATCCAGGTATGTGTGTGTGTTTCTCAGGTGGCAGCTTGATCTTGATCAATGAACACTGAAGAATGGGTGGTCTGGGCCGCAGGCCCCCCTGTGTGTGTGATGCTAATAAGTATGTTAAACTGGCCAAGTGGTCATCTCAGGTTGTAGACCTCCCTATGTGTGTAAGACACCCCATGACAAGGCAGAACTTGGGATATACTGAGTGGGTCTAGGTGGGGGTGCAAAATAGCCAACTTTGTTAGCCATTCTTTGTTAGAATGTAAATAAGCCATCTGGTTACCTGGAGATACAGACATCCTGTCTCTATAGAATTCAAAGTAAGCAGATTCTACTTCATTATCACTTGATTCTCATCAATACAATTGTAAGATATATAAGAAAGGAAAATAAATGTATTAAAAATAACCAATGCTCAGTAGTTCTGGACAATCATCAATACAGGTGTAATGTATATAAGCAAGGAAAATAAAGGTTTTAAAAGTAACTAAGAGAAAATGAAGAACTGAAAAGTAACTAAAAGAAACTAGAGTTATGAAAAGTATGTTATACCCCAGTTCTTTTATTGGACAGATCTGAATAACGAAGGAGTCCGTCTTTCTTCAGTTTAGTGCTGATTTATTTTAAAAGCCACAATAAAAGTTACAGAAACACAACCTGCGTTGCGCCCTGCTCCAGACAACTGCTGGAAGAAAGCAGTCTCCCGGGACAAAGAGCCTAATACATTTATAAGGTTTTGGGCTAACCCCTGTTAGGTATTTTTTAGTCAGATAGAAATTGGTTAGATACTTGTTGTATTAGAAATGTTTAGTGGAGACAGGATGTCTAGTTTAAATGCTTAGTCATTCTCATGAGTTTTGCAGGGTGCACATGGTCAAGGATAACTAGATAGAAAAAGTTTGATTGTCAGCAGGCAGGATGATTATTGTTATTATTATATGTTTAACCGTAATTGTAATAATATTTTCTTATGTTTAATGTCATGACATGTCACTAGATGTCATGTCAGAATGTTCTTAGATACACACCACTTAATCAACAATCACACACATTGATTCTCTCCATGTTTTGACTACTGCTACGGCCAGCTGTAAAGCTGGCATATCAGGTGACACCACGGTTTGACGTCCCTGTGTAGTATGGGGCTAGCCCAACCGAAGTGATAAATGTATAGGCCTATTGTGGTTCAGGGTCTTTCATT
>NW_018127930.1:2335167-2335290 GCF_001952655.1 Monopterus albus
TCTTTCACCTGTCCGTCTTCATCTTCCTGCCCTTTTGGTTTTTGCGTCAGTCCCTGGATTCCCCTGTTTGTTTCCCTGCACCATCTCTACTCTACTTGGACTTTTATATACTTGGACTTTGTT
>NW_018127930.1:2350336-2351207 GCF_001952655.1 Monopterus albus
TTTGTACAACCAGCTCCAGAGTGCCGTAAGTAAGAATTGAGAAATTGGACTAACAGATCTTGAAATTGGGTCAGATCGAGGCCGTTTGAGGCGTTGGCAATTACAGAGACATTTCTCAGAAGCACGTCACCCCTTAATTCAAGCTGGAAAAAATCTCCCGGGTTACACCTGTCTAACGCTTGTTGGACCAGGTCGGAGACCGAGCCCATAACATTACCATAGAAATTTCCATAATCTACTTCAGGCTCTTGATCGATATTTAACAAGCGTCTTATTTCAAAGTTGTTGAATCTCGCTCTAGTCACGGTGGTTGTTTCAGCCGGTGTTTGACCACGCTCATGCACTGGCTGATCGGGTAAGGATGAGGAGGGGGGAGGTTGTTGATCATTTTCTGGCTCATTGTCATTGTTATCTGAGGCGCTGTTCTGATTTTCACGGAGACCTGAATCTGCCTGGTGTTGAGAGGACTGTATTTGGCCCAGAAGAATGTTTACAGCGTTTTCTAATAGGTCAAAATCTGAGGCGCGCTGCTGTAGAGGAGAAGTAACATGGTGAATCATCAGCCCCTTCTTGCGTCGGATGGCTGTAATTGTACTCTGGGGAATCACCCCGGTTTCTTTGCGGGCTAGCGTTTATCAGTAATCTGTTTATTAACTCGTCTAGTTGATCAAAATGAGCCTCGTTTACGAGTCTGTCTCGCGGTGGTGTATTTTAGTGGTTTTCTGAATGCTGCCTGATTGGACTGTTTTCAACGCTTTGTGAAGGGGTATTTTGACTTTCGCTGAAAAAAATCCTGTCTCTTTGTTGACGTATTCTCTGCAAGAGGCTGTTTACTTCCAATTCTAATAAATCAAAATCTGATGGATTAACA
>NW_018127930.1:2351494-2352300 GCF_001952655.1 Monopterus albus
TCGCCCGGAATAACAACGGCATCTGCGCCTTGCTTTGGGGCTCCTCCGATGACTACGTGAATCTGAAGGATGGAGGATTACCAGCTAGGTGCTATTGAATACATTACGTTTTTTTAAAAATAATAATAAAGGTTGAGTGAAATAGACGCATTACCGTATGAATGGGAAGAAGAGGAGGAAAATGAAGAAGAAGGACGCTGGACTTTTGCCCGAGGTGGTGGTGGTTCTTCAGGGGGCACTTGCTGAGGGCGGTGTTGTTCCAGGGCTCGCTGGGGGTGCTGCTGTTCCAGGGCTCGCTGAGCGTCTGCACAGTGCTGATACTGTTGTCCCCATTTGTCTACCGAATTGTATACGAGGAGGCTGGAGCCTTGAGAGCATTGAAGCAGAACGCTGTCTGGAACTGAGTTGAAAAACATTATTATTACACGAGGTGAGAACTGTTATTATTACATATAGTCAGAGAAGCTCGACCGCAGCCCAAACTTACTCTCCAATGCGTCCTCTGTTAAGGGTCGCTGCTCCTGATCAGTGTGATGGGCACTTTCTTTTTTTTTAGAGAACAGAAAACTTAGTATTTTATTTTTCGCATCAGGTGTATATATATTTTAAACATTCTTTTAAACTCACCGGTCACCTCGTGGTTCTGGCTCTCCAAAGATTGCTCCTGGCATAAAGCTTCTTCATACGCCCTCAAATAGCTGTCTACCCAGGAGGGTAAAAACATTATTGTTTTTTCCAAAACATATTTAATATATACACACAAGGAATTGTTAAAACGTAGCAGAATACTTACTGAGCGGCTCTCC
>NW_018127930.1:2352381-2354387 GCF_001952655.1 Monopterus albus
GCATTGCTATACAATATTAATCATTTCTGGGCTGTCGAACCGTGACGTCACCTGATATGCCAGCTTGGCAGCTGAGCAGAGCAGTAGACAAAACATGAAGAAAATAATGTGTGTGGCTGTTGTTTTCGTGGTGTGTATCTAAAACAATTGGACATAACCTTACACATTAAGACAAATATTATGGTTACTTTTACCGTCATAATAACATTTGTCCCTGACGGCAGACTTTCTGCTTTAAATAACCTTGCATTTAACAGCCTAAGCTAGTCACCCTGTCTGCACTAAACATTCCTAGACAACAAATCTCTGAATATCTATCTAACTAAAAAATAACCTAACAATATACACACAAAGAATTGTAAAAACGTAGCAGAATACTTACTGAGCGGCTCTCCGGGGCTCATGTCATTACTACCGTGATAAGCTGACTCTGATATGAATGAATGAATGAAATGATCTCGGTTAACATACACGCTTTCGTAAAACATAAAAAATAAAATTGCATCACTCTTTTTTCTTTTCAGGGGTACCTGGATTCATCTCGATGTGTAGAGAGCTGAACTGACTATGTGTAAGACTTGTGTCTGAGTATTTAGCCCCGAGGGGTTTTTTTTACACCTCTGTCAGGAAAAACAACCAGCCTGATGAGAAACATATGGTGTTAGGGGTCTGTTTTAAACATTTTTTACAGAATTACCCCCCAATAAATACCTCAGGAGCAGGGGTCTCCTTTTGAAACAAAATATCTGGCCTGTGGCCCTTGTCCAATTTGTGTTTTTTATTCATCTCACCCCCTACATAATGACTGTGTCTTTTTTAAAACCTAGCTGTTTCACACCAGGGGTCTTCTCATTTTTTTAAGCTAAATATCAGCTCAACTCCTACTCTCTCCTATTTAATATACAAACCCTAATACTAGAAAATAGCTGTTTCACACACCTTTAACTCAAGGACATCTGCTCCTTTGAATCTGCAGATCACTACTCTGTTTTAGTTGTATGTAGCATTTGTTTGGGACAACGCTTCTGATTGGTTAACCTTTCACCTAGAACTGTCAAATTGAGTTTGATGAAAACCGGTCTCTATACTCTCTTCTGTAATTATTGGTGCTTGGATGTAGGGCCACAATAAAGCATAGCTGCTTGCTTTGCTCTGTCTTAGTCATAATAAGATTAGCTTTCCTTTGTTAGCAATTTAATACAAATGATATACAATTCGATACATAACCGCATTCTCTATACAGTGTGTACACCCCTAGCTATGTTTCACAATTTGAAATTGTAATGTGTGGTGGCGCTTTAAAAGATAATTTTTCCACACCAAATGCTATAAGAAATAATGATATATTTGATGAATTTTGCCAGATACATTCCAATCTTGTTATTAAATGTGTTTAATAATGTGTTATCAGGGTTTGACAGTAAATCAGACCATCAGATTAATTTTATTAAATCACTTACATTTCAGCAGTCTAATAGCACGGGTGTTTGTGTGGAACTGGTGAGCAGCACCGTCAAAGAATCCAAAGAAGTCCACAGCACCAGACATACTATAATGAAAACATTTGCACCTGGAATAATTTGATCCAATGTCATAATGTTCTTATTCACAAAGTTTATGGTCACTTTTTCTGGATATAACAAAGTTAGTGAATACAGTGGTGTATGGCAGATTGATCTGACGCAGTGTGTGTCTGGTCCTACACATGAGCGGGGACACACGCTGGACCTTGTTCTTTCATATGGTGTGCCTGTAACTAATTTAAATATCTGTACGAATGCTTTTTCTGACCATTCGTCCATTGTTTTTGAGGCGAAACTGTTTTGTACAGCTGGTGCCCTGCCGGCGCCTGCTCGGCACCGTCGTGTACTGAACCCATCCACTGCCGGTCTGTTTAGCACGGCGTTTGAACAGGCAATTGCGTGTACTAACAAGGCTGCTGGAGATACAGAGGGGCTGTGCGCTTGGTTTCAATCCTCTTGCAGCCTTATACTGGACTCTGTGGC
>NW_018127930.1:2366533-2374264 GCF_001952655.1 Monopterus albus
CAAAGTATTAACTTAAGGGGGCTGAATAATTTTGCACGCCCAATTTTTCAGTTTTTTATTTGTTAAAAAAGTTTGAAATATCCAATAAATTTCGTTCCACTTCATGATTGTGTCCCACTTGTTGTTGATTCTTCACAAAAAATTACAGTTTTATATCTTTATGTTTGAAGCCTGAAATGTGGCAAAAGGTTGCAAAGTTCAAGGGGGCCGAATACTTTCGCAAGGCACTGTATATTTTAAACACTCTTTTAAACTCACCGGTCACCTCGTGGTTCTGGCTCTCCAAAGATTGCTCCTGGCGTAAAGCTTCTTCATACGCCGTCAAATAGCTGTTTACCCACAAGGGTAAAAACTTTTTTTTTTCAAAATATATTTAATATATACACACAAGGAGTTGTAAAAACGTAGCAGAATACTTACTGAGCGGCTCTCCGGGGCTCATGTCATTACTACCGTGATAAGCTTACTCTGATATGAATGAATGAATGAAATGATCTCGGTTAACATACACACTTTCGTAAAACATAAAATAAAAAGTGTATTACTCTTTTCTTTTCAAGAGGATACCTGGATTCATCTCGAAGTCTGAAGAGCTGCACTGACTATGTGTAAGACTTGTGTCTGAGTATTTAGCCCTGAGGGTTTTTTTTTTTGCACCTCTCTCACGAAAACACAGCTTTGCCTGATGACAAACATATGGTGTTAGGCTCTCTGTTTTAAACATCTAAATAATTACCCCCCAATAAATACCTCTGGACCATCGCAGGATTATCTTTCCCCAGGGGTCTCCTTTTTGAAACTAAATATCTGGCCAACTCTGGTCTAGCTCCATGTCCAATTTGTGTTTTATTCATCTGACACTAGATAATAATGGCTGTTTCACACACCTTAACTCAAAGGGGGACATCTGTTGTCTTGTCATTTTTGAAGCTAAATATCCACTCAACTCTGTTTTAGTTGTATGTACCATTTGTTTTATTCACTATATAACGGGACAACGCTTCTGATTGGTTAACCTTTCACCTAGAACTGTCAAATTAATTCTGATGAAAACCGGTCTCTATACTGTGTGTATTGTACAGCCCAGGCTTCCCTTTGTCCTTAGTGTATGAAGCCAGGAGTCTCTTCACATCTTCACTGAAATCAGGAAGAGATGGTTTATGAGTAAGGTCTGATAAAACATCAAAAATGTTAGTGGCTCCACAGTTCTCACAAAGGTACGTCAGATTGCTCTCTGTGAATTGTCAGTGTGTCACACTGATCAAGTAGCTTGAACTCACACAGGGGTGTCCACCAGTGGGGTGTTGACTGAAGGAACATCTACACCCGTGAAGATGTGCCCATCCATGTCGTTGACTCCAGCGATGTAGTCGATATCAGCCGCATTGTGGAACAAATTGTAAGGCTCATCTGGCAGGAAGTCACCATCAATCACAGGAGACAGGACCAGGTTATCCATCAGTGGATCTAATAGAGGGAGATAGAATCAGACACTTAATATACAGTATTACAGTAGAAAATGAATGTTTTATACATACAGTAAATAGCATTGGCACCCAGATTTTTTCTGTCATTCATGCCTTTACCTACTATATCTGTATATTCATAACATTAAACTCTTAATATGACCAACATGGAAGCACCAATCAATGTCTCAAAACTGCTATTTTGAATAAAATATGCAAGTGCCATTAAAAAGCCACAAAGTATGATTTGAACTTAAAGTGTGGCCATGCATGTTGTTGGTCTGTCGGCCACTGACTAGTCTGCTGTTGTATGTGCAAGTACAAATTTCAGAAATATTGGGCAGTGTGAGACCACAAGCTCTTTGAGGTCAACAAACCCAGGGTCAAGGTTTTAGAATCCAAAACATCAACATTCTCCGGGCAAATTTCCGTGCAAATTTAAGGCAAATGTTAAACTTTCTCTTTTATTTGCAAAAAAAAAAAGAAGCTAATTAATTCATACTTCCACCCACAACCCTTATGCAAGGATTAGGATTAGGAGTTGGATGCCTTGATATAAACTGTAGGTGGCTTTAATTCTGCAGAACAAAGGGATGCAGCAAGATGACTTAATTATATATGGATGGATCAAAACACAGTTACTGGCTATATTATGTACCATTGCACTTTAAACCCATAACACACACTGGACATTTCATACACAAACAAAGTTGCTCTAGTAGGAAACAGTTTTGTAAAATAAAACCAAACAGGGCTGAGTGCTGTCCTTACAATCGCGGGAGCCAGCCAAGCTGACAGTTCCGGCCAACGTTAGGCGCATGGGATCAGTCATCTTCAAACAGGCAGCCATTCCCTCATCAGTGGGGCAGGCGACCTTCAGAGCAACCTGGGAGAAGGTTGAAGTCATCTTTAATTGCTTCCCATATACATCTGTTAAATGCATTTTACATATTGCAAAAGACAGACAAAAGAGTGTTCAAAGTTCCATAGAAGACGTATGTACAATCCTGTCACTGTTGGACTGTTGGGGAAAAAATAAACAGCCACCTACCAGGCAGCTCAGAGTCTCCAGTGCTTAGGAAGCCCAAGGTTCCCACACGGTATCCCAGTGTCACCACAATAACTTTTCCTCTCTCTGCAATCTCCTGGCCACTGTACAGATAGTTGTCCAGGAAGTTAGCACCCATTGAGCCGCCAACCAGGAAGCCTCCTCCAAAGTGCCAGACCATGACAGGCAGATCATTAGCCACTAGAGAACAAAGAGAACTACAGATAGTTGTAGTATAGTGTCGATCTAATGTGGATGACACTGTGTGACCTTCTCTCAGTACTTACCTGAGCCAAAGTGAGGAACCCAGATGTTAAGGTACAAACAGTCCTCACTACCTCTGGTGTCAGTCATGAGAAGATTCAGCTGAAGGCATCGTTTCTTGAACTCAGTGGTCTTCATAACACCTAACAAAAGACAAGACTTAAAAATTATCAAGAAAATTTGTTTTTATGACACTTTACATCATACAGTTTAGGCCTTTACATCTAAAGCAAAACAAGAAAACACTTGGACTAAGACACTGTGCTCACACTAAAAAATACCATGAACAAGCTGCCTAGATATGCAAAAATAAAAGCCTTTATTAAAATTAAAAGAGAAGGCTTGGTAGAACTAGCTGCCAAAGTTAAGGCTTCTCCCCCTAAAATACTTATATTGTTAATTCCTGAGCAACAAATCATCATTGTAATTTTTTTGTTATTGATCTAGGTGTCCTGTAAAAGAGAAGTTCAGTGTCCCCACCATCCCAGCCAGGGTGAGGCTTTGGCTTCTGAAACCTTCCAGGGATTTCAGCAAAGGGAACCCCCTTGAAGACGTCCATATGACGACGGAATCCAAGGCGAATGTTCTCGCCCTCCACCTTCCCTCCCTCTGTTTCAACTATGCCAAGCTATAGAAATTAAACACAAAAGAACTTGGTGTACTAGTCCACCAAAAATTTGAATGAAAGTCTTTTTTTTAAAACATAGAACTAAACATTTGACATTTCGGATGTTTTGAAAAAACTGAAAAAGTTTCAATCATGTAACAGAAATTTAAAAAATATTCCACTACTAATAATGTAGAAACGTGGCATTTTAACTTTTGTTCCTATACAAATTTAGTAGAAAGCTAAATCACTGTTATAGACACACTAAACAACTGTAACATATGGTTGTTTAGATACAATGAGATCAGTCTTTCTGTGTGACACTTATAGATGCCCCAGAGACCGTCTGCAGAAACAAAGCAACAGCAACCAGAATCCCCAGGTTCGCCATCATGACCAACCTGTGACAAGCTGTTGATTGTTGATCAGAGTTTTATAAAGGAAACCCCTCCCCCAAACATCTGACCAGTGTGCAGCCTCTGTCTTGACTTTTCTCACTGTTACATAATATTTAACCACCTTGAGTCCACAGCACTTTTCCCAGTACTTACTGTCAGTTATATTATATCATACAATGAACTTTTGAATTCTCAAAGTGTAATCTGAAAATTGATTTGTTGGTCATTCTGTGTTTGTAATTTCTTACAACTGTAAAAAAAAATGAAGCTGCATGACTTTCACCTCACATGAGTGAACTTATGTAAGGATGCTAACTGTGCTGTGACTGCACGGCTGAGTAGAGGTTTTGGTTCATAAAAACATGGACTCGTGTTGGCCTTTCATTTGGTTTTACAATAGTTTTGAGACATTTAGTTAATTAAATAAGACATCTACAATAAAACTGCTTACGTGACTAATACTTGATGTTCCAACTTCAACTCCAAGTTGACACAGCTGTCTGGCTGGGCTCAAAGTCATACTGCTGAAGCCAGTTCAGAAGCTAAACCCTGTCTTATGCATGACTGTTTCTACTAATGCTGCAAACCAGTAATATAAATACCTCTACCATAGCCTACAGTGAGTGAATCTCAAAATATAATCAACAGTTCAAGTCACTTATGACACATTTTAATTAAAGCAAAGCACCTGTTCTGACACAGCACCCTTTCCATAGTCCCCATATACAGTCCAGATGGTAAGTATTTAGACAGCAGCTCAGTTTTGTTCTTCGAGCTCTGTGTTTCAGCATGTCCAATTTAAAATAAAATAGTGTCTACCACATGAAGTGGTAGACACTAGTGGTAGACCAGGTCTCAGCTTTACATCTATGTTTACATCTATATTTAAGGAAATATGTGAGCCATTTTGACACTGTGTCCAAATTGCAAGTGATGGGACTCCTGGCTACTAAATGTTTCATCAGTTTTGGCACAAAAGTTACCATTTATGTAGATTGAGGTGGTGTTGTCTGTCAAAATTAGAAGTACAGAGCTTACCATGTAAGTAATGAAGCTCAAAGTTCTAGCAGAATATCTAATGTGGTTTGCAAACATGAAGAAAATAAGGCGCGCACAGGAAAAGTAGAAGAGGGCAAATAGCCAGGCAGATGGAAGAACAAAAGACTTTGCATGGTGAAGGAAAACCCCTTTATGACTGTGCAGCAAGTCAAGAATGCTCTCCAGTATGTAGGCAAACATGTTTCCTTGTCAATGATCAGGAGAAGATCATAACTTCAGAGAATTGACTACAATGCCCAAAGCCTCAAAAACAGATTGGTTGGGCTGCAGTTCACAAAAACATGCAGAAAGCATGTAGAGCTCTGGAACAAGTTCTGTAGCCTGATGAGATTGTTACTTTTGAACTCCTAAACTATCTTTTAAAAGGGTTTTATCCTCTTTAAGTAGGGCATGTCATCATGTTCTCCAAAATGCATACATTCTCAAGCTGACTGTGATTTCTGAAGGCAAATTTGCCTGTAGCCGTGAGTACGCAGTGTCCCGGTAGATTCTATTAGGTCTTATGGTAAATCCATTCAGGGTAGACACACCACCAGGACACAGTACATCTGACTTGTAGAATTTTAAAGCAAAGGTGTAAAGACCAAAAGAACGCAAATGCAAAATTCTAGTTGTGCAGTTCCATTTGTATATTTATTGGACAGTTAATTTTGACTGTATAAAAGGCTTTTGGTTTTTTTTTTACACTTTTAATGATGTATGTTTTCTGTTTTGTAGGAAAATAATTTCTTAATACTGTTTAAAAAGGATGTAGTGTTTGCAGCATGTAAACTGGCACAAAGCATTTCTAAGGTATTTGACAGTGTTTTGCATCTCTCATGACTTTTAATGATATTTAGTGATCTGAAGAAAGACTGCAGTCATAATGCATTAGGACTCAATTATAATAATACAGTGCTCAAACAAAACCCTAAAAATACTTCTTTATTGAAATTTAAGTAAATAAGTCACATATCACATCTTACAAAAACAAATCATGCTAAATATTAACACAGATCATCAAGATTGTTGTCTTTATTTAGATGTAATCCAGAATTTCTGTCTCCATCTCATTTTCACTTCCCTCTGACAGCTGAAATTCATCGTCCTCGTTCTCCTCCTCTTCTTCCTCTGCATCCATATCTCTCAATGAGGACTTTAAACTTGCATTTTTGCGTCTGCTGCTTTTTAAGGATTTTTCTGATAATGCTGAAGGAGAAACAATATCAGATAGCAGCCCAACAGGCCCCTTTTTTAAAACATATATAATTTCTACCTACATCAAGACATTCTCACAGTGACAATGTTAGCACACTGATGCTTAGCGGGTATCATGTTTCCCTTATTCAGCGTGTGTTTTAGTTTGCTAACATTTGCTAATTAGCACTAAGCACAAAATACAGCTAAAGTGGATGATGGGAATGCAGTTTTATCAGGTATTTGATCATGAACCAGATCTTTTATGAACAGAGATTTTGGACCTGATGGTGGCACTAGATGCCAAGTTAAAGGTTCATCAAAGTGATTAAAATTCATCTGGTTCATCTCGGTATAGACTTTAATCCAACTAGCAGATGTTGAGATATTTCACACTGGAGCAAAGTGGTGGATCAACCGACAGACAGACACTGTCATTGCTGTCTTTGATTCATGGCTATTTGAAAAGCCATGAGACATGATGAGGGGTCACTGCTAGCCATTGTTTCACCGTAGGGAGCCACACGACTAAAAGGTTAGGAGCTACTTGGCTAATGAAACCCTGTACAACCCTGGGGCGACTGTGGCTCAGGAGGTAGAGCAGGTCGATTCCCAGCTTTTCCAGTCCACATGTCAGTGTCCTTGAGCAAGATACTGAATCCCAGGTTGCTCCCTGTGATATGTGAATGTGCGTGATTGGGAGTGTGAATTGACAAACGGTGTGAAACCCCTTTCAGTGTAATGCATAAAAATGTGCTATACAAGTAAAGCTCTATTCAGCATTTACAAAGAAACATAGATATCAAGGTGGAAACTAAGCTCAGACATGGGGCAGGATTTTGGCCGGTTATAACACCACCATCTGTTCACATCTTTGTGAACGGATACTTTCCTTACCTGGCCTCTGTGCTCGGATAATCTTCTTAATCATGCCTGAGATCACATCCCTCAGCTTGTCTGTGGTGCCAAGAACACACCAGCCGTCCCGCTCATCACATACCTGCTCTTTACCATGGTTCTGCTCAATCACCTGTTTGATACTGGAGACACACATATAACTGTAATACACCCCACAGCTAGAGACACAAAGGGCCATTTTCATTACAGTAATTACTCATGATATCACTTCCCTGACATATGTTTAGTTATGTCATGATTTTGGCCTACTACTACTACCACTATGTAACTTCCTAAAAATATTACACCAACGCAGAAAAAAAAGAGCCTTACTGGTCAGCTAAAGGGCTCAAATTATCAAAAGCCATTTAAAACATAGCCCATAAATTTAAGCAATTCAGACAGAAAATATTTAAAGACCATTATAATGCCATGCCATGTATGGCTTTTTTTTCTTTTTTTACAAGGAAAAAATCCCTGAGGTTAGAAACCTCTTTTACAAGAGAGTCCTGGTAAAAGACCTTAAACAGTACATTTAACTGTTTTCAAGAAAATTTAAGGCCTTTATATCATTTAATTTTTTAGGACTTTCCCAACACTTGCAGACATTCTGGTTGCTTGCTCCTGATCATTTAAGATGACAAAATGGTATAAAGTACTGGAATAACCAAATTTTCTGCATTAATTGGTCATAAAATGTGATGTAATCCTCATGTAAGTCACATGTATAGAAAGCACAATGTGCATAAGCTAATAATACACAACCAGTTTGCGTCTTTATTAAACACATCGATGAAACATTCATAGTGCTGGTGG
>NW_018127930.1:2374309-2416259 GCF_001952655.1 Monopterus albus
TTTCTTTGGCAGTAATAACCTCAAACAAAGACTTCCTGTAGCTGTGAATCAGACCTATACTGTATTCTGGAGGAATGTCAGACCATTCTTTGTCACAGAACTGCTTTAGCACAGACATATTCCTAGGATGTCTGGTGTGAATGACTCTCTAAACTCAGCATCTCTGTTGGGTCCGGTTCTGGGCTCTGGCTGGGCCACTCCAAGGGTTGGATTTTCCTAATCTGAAGACATTCTCTAGTAGATTCACTTCAGTCATTGTCCATCACTCGACTTCTACTGTGCTTCAGCAGGTGGACAGCCACCCTGACATTATTCTGTATGATACCCTGATAAACTTGAGAATTCATTTTCCCCTTTCCCAGCCCAAAATCATGATGCTTCCTCCACTGTACTTCAGTGTTGGGAGGACGTTTTCATGTTGATATGCACTGCCCTTATTATGCACCATTTGTGCAGTGTGTTCTTCCCAAACAATTCAGCGTGGAGTCCATAAAATTTTGTCCCAGTAGAGCTGGCAAACAATTCTTGGCACTAAGTCTTCTGAGATCATTCGTTTGTGATTCATGGTTTTCATCAGCAGGTGCTTCTGTTAAACAGTATGTCAAAACATTTGAGTGTTTTTTAGAAGCCAAAGGAGATCTAACCCACATCTCCTCCTGGTTTCACTGACTGAACTCCATCCTGGTTTCTAACTCCCGACTCCAATTAGCTTTTGTCGATGTCATTACTAGTGGCTCACATGCTTTTCCAACCCACACTGTGGATGTTTGAATGGTATAATCAGTAATGTACCTTTCCACATCCAAATCACAGAGCTGGTAAAACATCTGTCTGTGAGGAGGCAGCATACCCTCTCTGAAAATGTAGGATGACTCCTGCAGGGCAAAATATAGAGCAGAACATAATGCAGCTGGGATCATATAGATTTTGTGTGATGAAAGCTTCCCCATACCCTCCCCATTAGACATTGTTACAGCCGGTGCATTCGACTATCTCAGAACAGATGAGACAACCCTTAATTACTGAGATCCAAAGTGCTCAAAACTTATCAAATAAAAAGACAGCATTGATTTGAATAATTACAAAATATAATCTTCAACCTGTTATATACTTGATTTTCTATTCATGCCACCACTAAATCTCATTTATTAAAGTACCGGCTAAGCAAAAAAAGCTTAGCTTTTCCTTAGCATGTTAGCATCATACTCCAACAATGCTTTCACATAACTGCTCTACTGAACATTCACTGACCTTCAGCTGGTATGTGACTGGGACTGGATCTCGACTGGTGCTCGAACCCTCATGAGCTGGAAGATCCAGCACACTGGCTGGCTGGGGACCTGGGGAAAAAAAACCCAACACTGTAGTTTTTCCTAAACACTGTCTTTTTGCCTTACCAACAGCAGCAAGACGGTGGAGATTACTAAGCACTTGTTACTGGTAGTAAGCTGAGTTTTTCACACTGGAGAATATAATGCTAGCTGACAAGACTGGAGACATTAATTACTGACAGTTCGTGTGTTCACATGCTCACAGATAAGGTTACTCAGACAAACCAGGTTATGTGAAAAAAATTGGGCCATTCATATGTACATACACATGGATGTAACCCGTTACTCTAAATCCAAATATACATGTGGCAAATCAGCAACCAGATACTTTCTCTGCCCTGACTATATTTTGCAAGAATTGACTGAGACTTCTAGAGACTACTTTCTGTTTGTTACTTTGGACAGAATGAGACACTTTAAACCTCAACAGAGAATGTGAAGGTGTCATCATGCTGTGCTGAATTTTGGGTAAAGCAACATTTTGTGAGGATCATGCTCCATCATAAAAATATACACTACAAATATGTATAAGCTAATTTAAATAATAAATACTATCCCATAGAGCTACATACAGTAGCAGATACTTCAACTATGTCCAAACATCCACTTTATTGTTCAGTCTGAGCACAGATAGGACAGAAATGGATTCTTCTACAGTGTTTGTGTCATCTGCGCATATCTCCCAAAACGGCGCCCCTGTCCCAACATTCAACATGGTGTGGTGTACCTTCACATTCTCTACAGGTCTTCCTCACTGAAGACTTTTTGACATGTCACAGTAGAAAACACATAAGTGTAAAGAAAGTCACTTTTGGCTTTTCCCATTTTTAGGGGTTGCCACAGCGAATCAATGAAATTTGGCATGTGTTTTACGCCAGATGCCCTTCCTGATGCAACCCTGACTCCCACCCGGGCCACAGCGGCGAGAGCGCTGCACCTTAACCACTAGCCTACCAGGGACAGCTAGAAAACACATAAGTGTAAACAATAAAATTAAAATTAATGATGGCAGAATTCTATTTAGCTGCTTCAGTTTCAGGATCCTGGTTTTGTACATGCTGACTCATTGTCACGACTTGTGGTGACACTTGTGTTACTAACTACTAGTTATTAATGTTACTAGTAACACTCGTGCATTTCCTGCTAAGAGGAGTCAAAATGTGTGCTGTGAAAACGACTTGTTGACCTTCATGTTTACTAAATAAATACAACTTAATAAATTCACCCACTCACCTGTTTTGTTGACTGTGATAGGTAAACTGTAGTTAAGGGCGCTCCTCTTGGCTTTCACTGGCATGTCAGAGAGTGAATACCCTAAAAGTGGAAAAAAAAAAGACCAACAGTCAGTGTGAGGCAGAGAGGTCTTGACTTTTTATTAAAAAACTCAAAGAAAAAAAACATTATTCAATATCACTAAATACTACTGTTGCTAGTAGTAACGAAAAACTCCAATGTAACAAATGAATTTGGATAAAACTTCATTGCATTCAGCCACTATCTTGCAGTAATAAATGTTAATTAACTCTCATGCTGCGCTGCCTCAGGCTCTTACCGTGCTTGGTGCTGCAGCGGATCCTGAAATCCAGCAGCTGGTATTTCTTGGACTCCGAGTTCTTTCGGGGGTCATAGCCCAGCCTCACCCACAGACTTCTCCACGGCCCTGTTACCTATCAAAGCAAGCCTGAGGTTGAAAAAAATTATTCTCCGTAATAATTTTATTACATTTTTAAATAAAATCTGCTTCATAATTCTGTTACAGCAGACTGTCTGTTCTGCTGCTGCAGAGCCTCATGTCAGTATGGCTTCAGTAAGTACTCCTAGTGCTCAATTTTCATTTCAGTTTCACAGTTTCAAAATATATGACAACAGCCAAAAGGAAAAAAAATGAATAAGTAAAATACAATACAATAAAAGCACTGAACACGTTTTTTTCCTCTTCTGAAATGCAACTTTACTCACTCTACCAGTCATATTCGTGCCCTCCAGCTCACCATGTAGTAGGCAAAAACAGGCAGCAGCAATTTCAGTTTATCAGGGTGGATGTTGATGTTGGCCTTGACTGCATTCCGTGACCAGATGGGCCGACTCTCAAACATCTAAGTAGAAAAAATTTGGCATTAGATAAGATAAAATGATGGTAAGTACCTGTGTAACATTTTCCAGCTCTGAGCAGATGCCATTGCTGGAGTGAAAATTGTTGACTATTATGGGTAAACAGAGTGACTGTACAAAATGGTCCAATGGGGAAAAATAACTGGAATACAAGTCACTGCACAATATGAGGCAAATTATATACAATCAAGTAAAGAGTTTCAGCAGTGTCAGAAGCAAAGTTGTGCTGAGCTGAATGATGACGCATATTTTCCTTTTGTAAGCCAGTGACCCTAATGAAGAAAAGGTGTTTTGTGTTTCCTGTAACCACTGACTACAGTTACAGCAGCACGCATACCTTTTTCAAGTGTTCTTCAGCCTCTTTATCAGACTCCTTCAGGCAGACTCGTGCCCACTGAACCTTGGCCGCCTCAAGGCATTCAGTGGGCACAGTTGGATCACTAAAGCTGACAAAAATGGCATTATGGGGCCGTCGAGTGCGAGCCAAACCAATAAAGTTCTTCTTGCTGATGGGCAATTGGCTAGAAACAGAAAGGAGAAGAAATGGATTATGCTGCTGTGTTGTAAAAATTTTGAATTGATTTATTTTATATCTGTTAGTATATCGAATGTTAGTATTGGGAATTTTACATCTTTAAACTCACTGTTATGCTGATGCAGCTTATCAGAATATACTTATTCTATTTCCCTGGTGTTTGTCTGTATGAATCATTGTGGCCAATTTAGGCTTATAATCAGTGTATGCTTTTGGCTTACAAGAAAATAAAAAAAGATCAACAGGATAACAGGACCAAAAAGTGCAAAACATGCAAAAGCTCTTAGGTTGACTGAGTAAATGATGCTTTAACGACCTCTGATGGACATCAGGCCGGTAGAAATAATCCACAGGACTGTCAAGGCGTGAGAAGATGGCCGGGGGAAGAAAGTAAGGCATTGACTGCTCAAAGAACTCTTGATTCTCTGTTTTGTGAAGGATGATTTTGTCATATAAAGACATGTCTTTTCCATTCTCTGAATGCACAGCAAGGCACTGAAAGTCTGCCATCCCTGCAAAGAACAAACATGTATTCAGAACAGCCAACCTCTTCTGTTTTTCCAAAACTGTTCAGTCAGTTTTTTCCTGCCATGATCAAATAATGATTAAAATTACCAAATTGATTTCATATTCTGTGGCTTTGAAATGCTGAAAAACTTCATACACCAGAAGACCTTTATTCTAACCTTGGAATTTATATGTTGTTCCTATGACTCCAAGTATATCCATGCGGATCTCAGCATCCTGGGGATCCTTTTTACGCACCCGTCGCCGTACCCTGAGGAGGAGGTTGCTGGACGGTAAGCGGTTTCCACACAGAGAGTGACAGAAAGGGTCCTGAGGTCTGTAGCGCAGCTCAAGACGCCGGTTAGGGTGAGCAAAGGTCTGTGGATTCACAGGAAATACTGACAGGTATCAGATTAATGCATTAGTAACAGCCCAAGCAATGATGATGACACCTGCAAGTTTAATAGGTTGTCCACTTTCAGGGCCCATTTTAACCCAGAACACTTCAGAAAATTACAGTTAATCAAATAACCACAAACCAGTTGCCAAATAATGAACCTAAAGCTCCTGCCTGTTTGAGACTATAGACAACTAATCTTTTTTAAGTAAACATGTATGTTAGTGCCAGTCAAAAGAGTCATATAGCTTATTTTCTTCTACTCCCAGTTGTTCCCATTAGGGGTCGCCACAGCGAATCATCTGTTTCCACATAACTCTATCCTCGGCATCCTCTGCTCTTACCCCAATTAACTTCATGTCCTCTTTTAGCACATCCATATATCTCCTCTTTGGCCTTCCCCTTGACCTCTTGCCTTGCATCTCCATCCTTCTACCAATATAACCACTATCCCTCCTCTGCACATGTCCAAACCATCTCAATCTGGCCTCTCTGACCTTGTCCCCAAAACAACCAACCTGAGCTGTCCCTCTGATGTGCTCATTCCTAATCCTGTCCATCCTGGTCACTCCTAAAGAGAACCTCAACATCCTCATCTCTGCCTCTTGTCTTTTCCTCACTGCTACAGGCTCTAACCCATACAGCATAGCTGGTCTCACTACTGTCTTGTACACCTTTCCTTTGATTCTTGCTGACACTCTTCTGTCACATAACTTAGCATTATGACTAACTATCAAGCAATGTTATTATAAGTTCAAAATCCCAATCAATACACGATCTTATGATAATACACGTTACAAAACTATGTAGATAGCAGTAAGTTGACGTTAATAAAACTATAGCCTAGTGAGATAAACGAGGCTTTGTGAACTGTAGCTAAAGCTAACTGTATGTGAGACGTGCTGAGGTACTCGAAGTAAAGCTAATAAACTTTTTGGTGACACTCGCACGACCTGTGCTCTACTTACTTTGGACACTGCTTGTTCACCCCCGAGAGTCTCCAGCATCTTGTCCACACTGGTAACCACCGCCGGATACTCCACACACACCAGTCTGTTGTTCCGCATCTCCACGGTGAACGAGCTGCCGGGCACAGCTTCACTCTGACGAGAAATTGTCAGCTCTTTTAGCGAAAAATCCAGCTTCGGCTCCGTGGAATCTGCCATACTGGCAGCGAAGCAAGAAATCACATATAAGAAAACACACTGAAACACTCGTGAAGTCCCCCAGTTATATCGGCGTGAACTATTCCAAGCGCAAAATAACACCGAGCGGAAACGCTTGTACACACATATAGTTCCACGAGCTCCTCTCGACCCAAACGTTTTTCTCCTTTGTCTATCAAAAATGCACGGACCCATTGGTTACAAAAAAAAAACAAAAAAACAACAAAAAAAACAACAACAACTAATATGACTATTTAAGTTGAACATCCAGTTGCCAAATCTTGTCGATCCTCCTCTAGATTATGTTGGAATTCTGCCCTTTGTTCTTCTACTTTTTCTTTTAGATCTTATCTTATAAAGATCTTAAATAATGCACTGCTAAATGGCCTACTGTTTTTAGATTATGCAGACCATCCCATGTCCCTTGCACTGTGTGCTTTCTACTAAATATCGGTAAAAACAAAAACAAAACAACAACAACAACAAAAAACAACTCACTATGCGTAACAAAACATGGCTGCTGCTAAACGGATTTTGGCCGCACGGTGGCGGCGAATAACCAACCAAAATGCAGTCGACTAAGGAGATTTTCTGCGCCATGGGAATATCACTGAACCTCTATTAAAGGTAAACAACACTAGTTCCTGAATCCCTTTGAATGCTCTTTCAAGAGTCTGTCTGAACAAGCTATCTATGTATCGTTATTTTATACTCATGACAGGGTTTTTCTAACTGCTGGAAAGACATCTATTGTCAGAAGGAGACAGACACTGTTGTCACAGGGACCAAATTAAATAGGATTTGTGTGCTGTCCCTCCCAAGAACTGTCAACATACTGTCATCCCCTGAGAGAAGAAAAGAGACTGAAGGAATAGTTATGCCTGTGTGTTTACAAAGTTATTTAACCTTCCTGTTATGTTCTGGGTCAAATTGACCCAGTGCAAAGTAACAAAAAAAATCTAAAAAAAATAGTTAAAAATATTTTATTGGTATGAAACTTCGTCTGACACTGTATTTACTTTGATTCTAGTCTGTCTCCTTTTCACATGCTTTTAAGGGACACGGCTTAACACAAGATTTTAACAGTATGGGTCTACAGCAATCATATTTTCACCTTCATTGGAGTTGGGCTATTAGAATTTTCTCTTTTATCTTTTTTAAACAGTCTTGCATTCTGGTGCCTTTTTGTATTTGTTTTGTCATGTCAGATGTCTGTGTGATAATGGAACTGAAGGTTCAAGTTGACTGCTGGAATGCTGGATTCACGTTGAATAGATTGAAAAAATACTGTAACTTCCATAACTGTCTGTCCACACCTAATGAAATATAAACTTAATGGTGTTGCATTCATGTTTTTCCAGTACAGGGACATGTCTTGGATATGTTTATCCTAGATTAGTTCAAAGATGAAAAGCAGTTAATTAATTAATAGGTAGGCTAACAGGTCCTGGATCAATTTCTATACTGGATAAACAAGGATCAAACTGATACTGACTAAGTGTTCTTTCTGGCTTTTGACTCCTTACCTGACTCCAAAAAAGAGCTGCACAAGAATTCCTATATGCCTAGACTGTCTGTTTGTTCATACATGGCAAATAAAAATCTTGACTTGACTTGGCTTGATTATGATTATCTGATTCTGGCTACGACAATGGACCCTTTTCACTGCACACATTACTGTTGAATAGCAAAAGCACAAGTATAATAAAAAAATATAATGATGCCTTTCTAAATTTCAGCTTACTGTTATTAGTGTGTGCATTTCCTACTATGACAAATTTAATAAATGATTTCTGTGAAAAGAGCCTATCACTTTCGGCATCATACCCATGAGGATGTTTTACTGTAACAGTGGAAAACTTGAGTTTGTCAGGTACCCTCCACTTTTTAATGGATAAACTTTACTCTAAAGGACAGACTTGACAATTCCAGGAACATTAGAACTGGTCCATATCAATTTAAATCATAACTCTCTATAATACAGTTCTTAGACAATCAATGTGTTTCTGGAAAGTCTTTTTCTTTGCAATTTATTTAACTCAGTTTGTTTTGACACAGTGTTTGCTATTCACGCTATTAAATGTGTTCTTGTAGGTGTTCTACTGTTTCACTGAATACTATCAGAGCAAAGAGATACAGTAAATAGCAATATTTAGCCTTTGCAGGTCCATGGGTTGAAGCTCATTGTTTATTAAGGAGGTGGGTACAGAACGCACTGACTGACAATCAGTTGTGTGCTGTGGTGGAGTGAAGATTTTGATGATCTCTGTATGTCTTTATTTTCTCCCTTTCTCCAGGGGGGGCCCTCCTACATTGAATGTTCATCCAGCTTTTGGTGCTATCTTAGTCAAAGTCCTGTCCACTCCTCCCTGCCTCTTCTGGCCTGTTCAAACCGTTAGAGCATGGAGAGGCCATGATAAGGTTATCAGACAGCCTAAACTGGCTGACTCACCCTGGAAGAGCCTGCTGCCTTCAGATTTCACCCCTGTGCTGACATTCAGTCTGACTTCTCACTTAAGTCCCATATCTCCTGTCATCCCTTCAACTTCTGGACCTTCATGCCTCTGGACCTGCAGCTGGCTGTTTGTCAGTTGGAAAGGTAGTTTATATGTAAGGCCATATTTGGATGTGTGATGCAGCCATTTGGTCATACCCACAAAGCCTATCCACTTTGTGCAGGCAAAATGAAAGATGATCAGTGATTGCATTGGCTGTATTTTTTTTTTTTATACAAGTGGTTGTGATGTGAAAATTTGCCCACAGCTGTCACACAAGAAAATACTAAGAATATATAGTTCAGTACAATACACCAGTGGATGCTAGTGCCTCCCTGAGAAGGTACTTGGTCACAGAGGAGCTTGCTTTGAGCTAATGCTACTTTATATGGTGACATACTCACAGTGACAATGCTAACATTTTAAGCAAGTAAAACATTTGTTTATAAAGTTCCCCATGTTCATCATTCTAGTTTAATGTGTTCGTTGATTTACTAACATAACTGGTCATACCAGATCAAGTAAGGCTGTAGCACCAAAACCACTGTGTTTACTGAGTGGATCAAGGGTGCATTTAATTGCTTAGAGGAGATGTTCATTATCAGGATTTATTTTCTGAATTTCCATACTAAATTTAATGGCAATTCAGCCAATAGATATTAAGACATTTCACTAGATATTGCCATTCCCAGAGCCACAATGAAAAAAGGCACTTTTATGCTTGCCTTTATCTGACAGTTTTGACAGGAAAACATAGTGACACAGAGGAGGATGTCACATGGCTTCTGCTTACATCCAAGGCTACTGTGTAGCCTACCCAGGACACACCAGCCAGTATCAGCCTCCACCATTGCAGTTTACACCATATCCATAGTTTATGCTCTGACATTATTTATCAGCACACAGACTCTTCCATTTTGGGGTGTGTCAATAAATAAATCTTTGTTACAAAATAATGAGCTGTGAATAAAGCCTTTAGTAACTGGCAGCGCTCAATGAAGACACACAGTGACAAGGACAAAGAATTCAACAACCATTAAGCTTCAAAATTGACAAAATATAGTATTTATAGCAACCACAGGAAATGTTTATTGCTTTCCCCTCATCTCTCTTGTAAGCCACGTAGTAGGTGTGGCGTTTTGTAAACGTCATCACTGTACTTATCTATAGGGCACAACCACAACACAGTGCCACTGGCAGTCAAACAGTATCAGACCCCAAAACTGCGGATATGAACATACAGCATCTTACTTTCTCCAGAGGAAATCTGCTGCTGGCTTTGTTTTCTGTTTGGACCATTCTGTCAGTTTTAAAAAAACAAAGTGATGGATCAGCAGCATTTCATTCAACACTGACTTTACAGACACAACACAATTCTATGTTTTATTCATTTTAGGGCTTACTTTTATTTTTTGTTGCATTTGTCTATTAATAAAATGTGTTTGATGTGAGTCGGTCCAACAAGAAAACTCATAAACTGAAGTTCATTACTCCATAAATTTGTCCACAGTGCATTTCCTCTTGTGTGTTTATCTAGTGCTGTTTTAGGTCCCATGGAGGACAAGTGTTCCCCTGGCATTTAATAAAAAAATATTATCATGCCTAATTTAATCTTGTAATAAAAGCCACACGCTCCTGAATTTTAATTTTAGAAAGCCACAGAAAGAGACCATCCAGTTATTTCACTACTGTTAGGTTCTACCTAATGAACTAGTAGTCTTGGTCTCAAACTGGTCATTTTCTATTTTTGAGCTGAAGGACAGAAATGGTTTCTGTTTAAATTCTTGTAAGAATGTTGCAATACACACCGAGAAACAAGAAAAGTAAATTATTTTGATCCTAAATTGCTGAACCAGACAACATAGATTAAATGTAGAGCCAGTAGGAAGATTTTGAATGTCCAAAACAGAGCCAGTTGGAGACACAAGTTGTGAGGGACTGGTTAGTGATAGATGTCTCATAACAGTAAATAATGACTCAGATTCCCCTGAAATTTGTTTGATCTCACAAGGAGAAAGTGGCCTTTCTCTGCGATCTCCCGCTGCCTGCCATGAATGTGTCACTGTTGCCTCAGGTGACTTCAGCCATCTTCCCATCCTACAGCATTTCCGCAGTACTGGTTAGGATTCATTTGCATAGAACCAATTTGCAAAGCAAATTTTAGCTCTGTTTTGCCTAGTGTCTGTGTGTGTGTGGGGGGGCCTCTGACAGACAGAGCCACACTTGCATTGGGGCATGCAAGACATGGCCCTGAATCTTGATTTTTAATCTGTTGGTTGTCTTTACTGTGTGAAACAGATTTGGTAGATCACCAGTGGTTGCTAATGCTGAGGCTGTTTCTGGTGGCAGATTCTGCAGTGACTCCATTGTTCACGCAGAAACATGCAGGCATAATAATGAATATATGTCACTCTGCAAACAACACTTAAAATATAAAACTAGCTCCATATCTTCGTACCTTTACATGTAAAAGCCTTTTTTGTTCCAGTACTTTTGGCTGTTCCCAGGTTAAGCTTAATACGAGCCAAACAGTTAGAAAGAAAATCAAGCAAAATTGCAACTTTTAGGATACCATAGTACCTTAGGGAACACCCATATGCAAATCAACAAGGGCTGGATAACCACAACAACACCAGCACAGTTCCTGCCACTCTTACTTAAACCCTCACGTTTTCACACCTATACCCCTCTTCATCAGTGAAAGAATTTGGCAGGTGTATGCAGGCCTACACGCTTTCTTCATTTTCTCCCGTTTCCCCCCAGGCCACCTCAACAGAATCACCCCTCCCCTTTCAGGACCTACGTCCTGTTTGTTTAGTCCCACCCAATATGATCCTCTGTCTTTTCTCTTAGTTACCTGTGCAGGATTTTGATTTTCCCTGTCTCTTCCCACCAGGATGCAGCAGCAGATCTAACTGTTATACAGGATTCCAACGAGTCCTGTTGCCCTGGTAGTATAAACAAATTTTGCATAAAGCCCTCAGATTTGTTTGCCTGACAGTAAGCCCTCATGTCTCATCTGTTCCATGTGCAGACACTGATTTCCACAGCAGTGACTTCCCCTGAAGACAAATTTTCACTTGAAATTGTGATCCCATCTTTTATTTTGTAGATGATCTAAGCATGTGGATGCCAAGGTTTTTCTGTGAATCGTGCTAAGTTAGATTTCATTCAGCTAGAATTCAAAGATCTTTAGTTGAGACCCGGCATTTCTCTGGCCATCGAGGATTGTTATTTAAAAACAGTCAGGAGGAAAATCAGTCGTCTGAGTTGTGTTATTTGGGTCAAGAGGAATGTGAGTCCAGTTTTATTTTGTCCTGTCAAAATTATAATAATTCAAGAGAGTCACTTTTCCATGAAATGGCCCAACAAAAACCCTGCCATTATGTAGTGTACAGACATTCAAAAACTGAATCAGCTGCTTAATTGTGATGTGTTTAATTTAGCTAACTTTTCTCAAAAAGCCTGGAAAATAAGGCAAGATAGACATTTTAATTAGGCTTTATTATGCATTTTTCAGTACTATATACTATACAGTACATTTAGCCAGTTTTTTTTTTAATGCAGCAGCTGGTCTGTCTTTAAAAACCATTTTTACAAATTCTTACGCTGTTTCACCTGCTTCGTGTCAGATTGAAGCAGCTCAAGTAATGATCTGATTTGCCTCAAGCAGTTTACAGGTTTGGTGTTTGAGGAAGGTGGTGAGTCTTCGTTAGAGCTGCCATTTGTTTGTTGAAGTAATCCAACAGTCTGGGTGTGGTGACGGTTGACTAAGTAATCAATCCCTCTTCAAGAGCCTCTTAGTAATTCCTGTATCCCATTAGACTCAGTGACCTATGAAGGCCAAGAAGAAGTTTTATTTTATTGTAGCACGTACAGCGAAATTTTGTTTGGAGCCGAGGGCCCCAGGCCACTGTGTGTATATGTGCCGCCATCACAGGCAACTTGTGGGGGTTCAGTGTCTTGCCCAAGGACACTTTGATACATGGACTGCAGGCACTGAGGTTTGAACCTTTAACCTTCCGGTTGTTGCCCCCCAAGCAACTACACTGGATGCAAGCATGTGTGTGTGGCCAAAATTCATTATGGTCAACCTGACCATTTGTGCAATTTTGATTTTTTTACTGAGACTCTAGAGCTGCTTTTGTCCCTCCAGTAAATGCAAAGAAGCTGCTGAATATCATACACAATGACATATCTCATGTGACAACATAAAACTTTCCCTCATCCACTTTCTAGCAAACTCTCAGGAATGAATAGCTCCCTGGCCTCGGATTTGCATGGCGTTCCAGGTGTGTTATTTGAATTCACACACTATCTCTGGTCCTGCAAGAGATTTCCACCTGAGGCCACAGCCATGTAGTTATGCTACATCCTGCTCTGACAGGACAGTGAGTCAGAAAAACACATGGAAAGAATCAAACATGGAGAAAAAGTGTATTTACAGTGCTCATCCTTTCATCTTAGACAAACACTGTGCATGTATTTTACCTTGTAGCAAGATTGCATATTGTATTTGGCTCTATTCTAACAGAACAACCAAGGATTTTCCTGCTCATGCAAAGCGCTTACAGTATCAACACACATACAGACTCTGGCTAATTTACATTGCTCGAGCACATCTTAAATTATAGCAAACTAAAAGTGACATTCTTGCTATTGTTGTTGTTGTTGTTTTAACTAAAATGCCAAAAGCATATTTTAAATATAAATGACATCTTCCATTCATCCACTTCTAAACACACCTTTAAAAGAAGATGCCTTCCAATATATTAACTAAATGCATTTTAAACAATTCTTCATACATTTGACATTTTCCTGAATTTAAATCACCTTCAATCAGAATTTGAGTTCACAGCTTCCTTATTTATAAAGACAAAATACATCAGATTTTTAGATTACATCAGTATGACCACATTGTTTTAACAGAATTTTACTGTGCATGTACAAACACTTGCCACTGTGAAGCTGTGGGTCTCATGCTCGTTTTGTCCTCACTTCATGCCGTGCTGGCTCTCATTGTGCCTGCGGAGATCCACTTTTCTCTGGAAGCCCTTGGAACAAAGGTCACATCCAAACGGTTTGAAGCCTGTGTGTTTCCTGCTGTGGGTGATTAGGTTGGAGCTCTGGCTGAATGCTTTACCACACACTTGGCATTTGTGAGGCTTTTCACCTACAACATTAAACACACAATAGTGAAATCTTGGATGAATTTCAAATGATTTAAATAAAGGAGGTGCAGATGAGGCTTGTCACCCACACCAGAAATAGT
This sequence comes from Monopterus albus, assembly GCF_001952655.1. Lineage (NCBI taxonomy): Eukaryota > Metazoa > Chordata > Actinopteri > Synbranchiformes > Synbranchidae > Monopterus > Monopterus albus. The sequence continues at coordinate 2,388,125 of NW_018127930.1, forward strand.
GCATCATGTCCTTGTTGTATTAGTGAAGAAGCATGACATTGTTCAGATTTGACAAGCACTTAACAAACTGTGGACTGCATAGACTTCCTTTCATAGAGCTCTGCATGAAGTAGGAAAACTGGATATGCAAATTAACAGGACATTTGTTTACGTTTTTTTTCTGATTTATCAGCAGTTATATTACTCCTGGAAACGATTCCTGCATGCTGCACCTGGGAAGCAGATGATTACAGCAAGAGGAGCCACAGATGGTTTTAGTTTTTTAGTAGCACCATAAAAATATGGCCACCCAAAATAAAATAACTGAACATATTTACCGGTGTGAATGTATGTGTGTTTCTTCATATCAGACTTCTGGTGGAACCTCTTGCCGCAGTACTGGCAGGGGTAAGGCCTTGTGTCCGAGTGGATGAGCAAATGTGTGGAGAGAGTGGAGGACCGCTTGAACGATTTGCCGCACATCTTGCACTCAAAGCTTTTTTCCTGATCAAAGTCAAAAAGCAGGAAAACTGTTACAGAATTATCAACAAATGAGCAGAATGCTAGGAAAGCTGCATGTCAAAATTCATTCTCAGCCTAGGAAGCAGCAGGTGCAAAACAGCCTCACCAGAAGGTTTGTTTTGTAGCTGCCCTGATCATATAACATGATCTTCACCAGCCCAGTTGTCATAGAATTATAGATCAGAGAAAGACAAAAATGCCAAAGAACAACCTTTTTTTAAAAGTTGTGTGTCTGGAGGAGCTCTGATCAAGTCTGAGAAAATAACCCTGATGATGTCATTATCATTATCATGTCATAGTGATGTCACCAGGCTCATCTAAGCTTGAACACTGAGAAGACAAACGTTTAACATAAAGCCTGCGGTTACCAACTGGAGTCATTGAGATTGAAAGATGTGTACATTTACCAGGCATGGAGAGTCTAATCAAGGGTATGAATGAAAATTCTGAGTAACTTAGCTTCTGCTGCTCTGATTTGGGCCATTCTCTTTGTCTCTGTCTCTCGCAGGTCCCCTAAACTTCATGAAAGTGCATTTCTAAATCACTGGTGTGCCCTTTTAAAATGAAGTAGCTAATATTTTACAGTCACTGATATACCTGAGAGTGGACATTCATGTGCTGCTCCAGACTGAATGCATGACCGAAGGTTTTTCTGCAGATGCTGCAGCCAAAAGGTCTTGTTCCACTGTGTGACCTCCTGACATGAACCTCCAGTCCGTGGGGTGTTGAGAACACCTGAAACAGAGTTTGTCCATCAGCAAAGGCTGCTGACAATCTTAAAACCAGTCTAAAACATGTCCACATTTGACAGCTTGTATGCATATGGTTGGAAGCCAGAAGCCACAAATTTCATCCAAAATGTCTCTACATGTTGTCTGTGTAGGTGTGAGGTTAACATGTGGTGCATACCTTGTCACAGGTGATACAGTGGTAGGTGTTGGAGGTGGGGGAGTAGTGTGTGCTGCAGTCCAGAGGCTGCTGAGGCTGTGGACTGCGGCTGATGTGTGCACTGTACGGACTGCTGGTGTGCTGCAGCACTGTGGGGCTGAAACTTATCTGATGGAGATTGTAGGAGGAAGGAACCGACTCCCAGGCGTACGATGGCTTGTAATAAGGAGGGAATTCTGCCATGTGAGGCTCTGAAAGTACACATGCACACACACAAAACAATTTTACAGGATTAAAAGTTATACTGTGGACTTAGAAGAAAAAGATGGAGATAAATGCACTGGTAGCTCACCATTTAGGTAGTATGGCTGTGTGGGAGCGACAGGGGGCCTGGTTGGCTCAGGATGAACAGGAAAGGAGCATTCAAGCTTTACCTCCTCCTTTTTAAACGAGCTGTGATCTGGAGAGGAAGACTGGTCCTCAGACTGAGGTCTACCTGAAGAGTCTGTGCTCTGAACCTCTGGTGGGGCTTCTGCAAATCCACATCAAATAAAAGTGTGATTGACTCAAGCAAAAAACATTATACTGTGTAATTATACATTATACAAGCAAAACCCTGCAATTCCTCTTGAAGACATACAGTATTAAATAACATTAAATAAAAAATAGATTGTATATTCAATTGCATAGCTTGATATTCAGTACTGGAGATCGATGTATGAGCTAATTATCTGAATGAATGCATATGTTTTTAAAGATGCTTAAAAATCGACATTCAGCTGCTTCAAATTAGTTAGCTTGTAAACAGCAGTAAAGCAGCGGTAGTGTTTTTAATTGTCCTAGATTTTGCTTTCCTCACATATACAGATAAAATTACTTTTTGCCAGTCTTACCTGTACATATCGGCGCCTTTGGCTCGTCTTCATATGATCGGTGAATATTATAGGACATGCACCTTTTGTTTTTCACCAGAAATGAACGGGGCATGGTGATCCTACACCAGAAAAAGTAACGCTTAAAAACTTTATTTTATGACAAAAACACGCTGAGCAAGTCAGTTATAGCAAAAGTGCATAAAACATTTGATCTAAAACCTATGCCCAAAGTAAATTATTTGTAACATCAGCTTGTCTAAGACTAAAGATTTTTAAAGCTTATTTAAAACATTATTTAAAAACAATTACATTGTTTTTTTAACAATTTACACGACCTTGCTACTCATGCAAACGAAGCCCAGTAACCTAAAACTTCGCAAAACTTTCGCTCCAGCTTGGCTTCCACTTTTCTTTTCCATTCGGTGGTTACTCACCGTTAGCTGAACGGGTTCCCTTCGAAGTTCAACGTGTAGCAAAAAAATATTCCCTTGTTTTTTTATTTATATGAATCGGCTCAGCGAAGGAAAATGCGTACACAAAATCCTTTCCTAAAAGTCAGAAAAGCAAAGCAGAGTAAAAGCATCACACTTGTCGCTCTTTCTTCTCTCCCCTCCCTGATTTTCAATCAGATAATTTCGCAGTGGAATCTGACTGTGGTTTCAGCCAATGAAAAGGCCAACCTGCAGGTGGAAATTTGCGTAGAACAACACAAGGCCTTGCTGTCCCTGGAACAGTTATACAAAACACACAGTGCTCTTAAGTATGTTAGACTTAAAGGCTAAAATGTGCGTTAATAAATAGACTTTTCAGGGACTGCGCCTTAAACGCAAGATAATTTATCTGCCTTCTTGAGCTGATCGCAGAAAGACATGTAATATAAAAACATAGCTTATAAATTAAAAACAAAATTCTCTTGGTTGAAATGTAAAAAATACATTTTAAAAATTTCAACCAAGAGAATTTCAACCAAAAAAATCTGACCGGGTATTTCGATCTCACAATGTTTGATTTACAGGATTTACTCGAAGTAATGCACTGTATGACTGTGTTGTATGCAAGATTTAGATGGCCAAACGATCATGCGACTGTAGCACCTCCAAAGATACATACACCAAACCAGTCCGGGAGATTAACAGTGTTGACTCTGTTTTTATTAAAGCATACTGATATTCTACCATGACAGATTTTTTTTTGCAGGATCCCTTAGTGTTGCATGTTATTCCAAAAAGCAAGAGAGTCAGTGACAAAATTGTGCTGTTAAAAAACTTTAGGGAAAATGGGCTATACATATTTTAAAAGTAACGTCAACGTCATCACCCTGTACATCGAAAAGTCGACTAAGTGTGAGAAGATTTACACAAAGGAAGAAGCCAAAGGGCGACATCTTGCGGCCAAGGTGTGTATTTTAAATCTTGACACAAGCTGGATGGGAACAGTTCATGAAATATTAGGATATATTTATTATTTAATAAAGCCTATATATTTTTTTTGCAATAAAAAGGTTTCTAGATTTTAAATTGAGTTGTTATACTTGGAAACTGAATGGAGAAATAAACATTAATCACTGATGACTTCAGAATCTTTATGGGCCAGGCAAGATTAGACACAAGGAACTTGTACAGGTACAGGGGCTCTCAATTTGCTCTGTAAGGCAACAATAAATAGTCAAATAAAATAAAACTTTGTGTATTCAAATAGGAAAAATGTGCAATCAAGAAATGTGCAACCAGTAGAAGAAAGAATGGGCACCGACAGCAATGGCAGCCTTGGTTACACAAACTCTCTTGTGTTTCTTGTTTTTCTTAGTTTTCTAGATCTTTTGCAACCCATCCCGGATTATATTTACCAGAGAAGAACTGTTATTCCTATTTATCTCATTTCCTAATGAACATTCCCTTGTTTGTCTGCATTGTTTACTGCCTGTTTATACTATTTATTTTGCTTTGTTTGCAGTTTATTGCTTGTTTATACTGTTTAGTTTGTTATACTACACAGCCTTATGTTGGTTTACTGTTTACTTGCCCCTGCTGTTGCCTTGCATGGGGATATGTACATGCACATTGAAAGTCTGTGCACCACAATTAAATTCCTCGTGTCCAACACACCTGGCCAATAAAGCAGATTCTGATTCTGATTCTGATTCTGAAGAGAAAAAGAGACATATAGGTGCCACATATTAGGTGTAAAAGCTTCCAGATAGATATGTACAGTGATTATATTTACAGTTTATTGCACTGTGGTGATTGATGTGTCCTGTCACATAGGCATGGATTAATTGTTCATCAGACTAATGGCACGGGGGAAGGAACTGTTGTTTTGGTGTACAGTGACCTGTAGCACCATCCAGAGGAGAGGAGTTCAAACAGCTTGTGTCCAGGATGTGAGGGGTCTGCCGAAATCTCTTCTGCCCTCTTCCTGACAAGGCTTTGGGAAGAAGGTGTGCACAGCACCGCCTGGGGGATGGTAGAGGACCTGCATGTCCACCACAACTATAAATGTAAAACATAATAAATACATAAATAAATAAATACAGCATGTATTGTGTAAATCTGGGTTTGCTATGAGCCAGTGCACGTGTGTGTGTAGCCTGTATTTTGTATATGTTTAATTTGCCTAGTAAGCAACCACTTTTACAGTAGGTATATCATTTATACAGATCTTTTACATATGTGTGTTTAGGGTGGCTGAAAACTAGTTTTTCAGCTTTTCAGAGTAGCTCTTCATTGCTACCCTGATTTCTCTGATCTCCCTTGTCAGTGTGTTTCTGGCTGTACAGGATATTGTCCTCACTTCTGTAGGCCTCCTCCCTGGAATGACAGAGCTGTTTGAGCTTTGCTGTGAACCAGGGGTTGTTGTTGTTGTATGTGCAGAAGGTCTTGGTGGGCACACACATCCTCACAAAGGCTGATGTCATATTCTTTCATGGGGCCCAAAATCTCTAGCTGCACCCCTGCAAAACACATTTATTTTGGTTTTGTCTAGTCTGACCGAAGAATGCACTGCCAAGATTCATCATTCATGTTCCTTGGCAAAATTTAATCAGTGGTTTTGTACTGTTTTATGAGCAATGATTTTCTTCTTGGATGCCATCCATAGAAGCTGACCTCATGCAGTGTCCTTCACAAAGTCTGATCAGTCATTGAAACATCAATTTCCACAGATAAGCATTGTGCCAAGTCAGAAGCAAGTGTCCATCCGTTTTTCAGTGCAATGTTGCACAACCTTTTGAGGAGGGCCACTGCACCTTCTGTTATTGATAGTATGGCTCATCATATACCCCCTAACCACTGCGGCAACAGTGTTTTGACCTACAGTATGTATGGAAGCCAATTTCTGTCAGAAAAAGACAACTAGCTATGTTAGGAGATGTTAGGAATGGGAAAACAAATATTACAACAAATATTTATAGTCAAAAAAGGCCCTAGGGATTAAGTCAAATGTTCACATTTATGTAAAATTATACTAAGGCAAAATAATTACTTTTAAGTAAAACATCAAACTTATTATATTTGGCTTAGGAACACATCATTTTTGTTTCGTCTACATGTATTTTGAATTGAAGAGTGAAGAATTTAACACAGTATCTAATTGTTGTGCCCCACCAGGATGTTTTATTTGTGCAAAAAACAAAAAACAAAAAACCGGTTTGCGCGTGCGCTCTTCACATGTGGGTCACGCGAAACCGCATTATGCACACTTAATCCTTCCACTAATAGGGAGATGGAGAAAACAATTTAAGCGTTGCACGGAGCGAAGTATTTAGCCAGGAGTACAGATAGAAGCATCACTTCTGACTTATTAGATGGATTAATAAGCTTTTGCCTGATGTTGAACTAGAAAATTAGCAGCAAAAGTTTCCGTTGCGACTTGCGGGGCGCTAACTTGTGGGATTCGTTTTGCATGTAGCTTGTCAGCGGAGGCTCACTGCGGTGGGATGGGCTGTGAGGTGTTCAAGATGGCGGCGCCCTGTGGAGTGCAGATACTCTAACAGGTAAACACGTCCGGTTATTTATATCTTATGGTTTTATTACAGTGAATCTCAATGAATATGACTTGTTTTAGTAAACCTGAGCTATCTGACTTGCTTTTCCGCTGGCTGAACGCGGCTGACAGGCAAGATGAATTCCCGACCGAGTGTGAGTTGGTGCTGCCAGCTAACGTTAGCTCTTGGCGCTGGGACTGTCTTGTTTTTGGAAAGACCCAGTGATGGATTTAGTGGATACTCTAAATACTCTATTGTGGTTTTATCTGCGTTTCTGTGTGCATACAGTTAGCGCTCGGTGTGCCTAAAAAACAATGCGTGCATAATTTTTTATAATCGGATAAAGTACACCCAACCCTGCCCATTGTTCTCTGCGAGTTGTTTACGACAGGCAGCAGCCAGCCAGTGGTCAGTCCACATAGACCAGAAGCTCTGCCGCTTTCCAGCCTCGTACTTCAGCCTGTCCGGACTCTGCACTCCTTTCGCTATTATGTCAGTAAAACACCTTGGTTTTCCCTTACTGGATAATTCATTGTGCATCCCTACCAGCTCTCTGCATCATGCTGCCTTGCTTTATCTTCCTGCTGCAGTCAAAGCTGACTTCAGTTTAACATTTTTCATGCATTAATCATTAATTTTCAGTTGTTGCATGTGCTCACTGGGCCTGCCATCTCTCAGGCTTTACTGTCACCATGGAGAAAAATGGGTAACCAGTTTTATCGTTTGTCCTCCTCGACCTCTGTCACTGTACAGGACTCAGCCCCCTCTCTGTCACCGTGTCTCCTGTCTTGTTTGTTACAGTTTTGGCTAATTTATGAGAATATTAGCTTCATCATAACAGAGCTGTAGTCAGGATTTTACAATGCAGTGCATGAGCAGATGCCAAAAAGTATTCAGTGGTTTGTTTACAATGGGCATAGTTTAAATTTATTAATATATTATCTGTACATTTTATTTTCCAAAAGCTGTTTGAAAATCTACTTTCTGACAGGAATAAAATTAGGGAGAAATACTGACTTTTTTATTTATTTGTTGGCTGATCTAACTAAACTCTGCATCAGAATGCTGTAATATTGTAGTGTTATTGTTTTGTAATTTCTGAAACATTAAACACTGCCTAAAAATGACAGTTCTAGTTTGACTTCCCATTATTGTATCAGCCTAATGAGATAAAACAAAACTAAACCACATGACCTGTTGTCAGTTTGATTTTGAAAGATATTAGAGGAGCCCTTCCTTTTGTACTCCAGTATAAGTTTTTCATCAAAATTCCCCCTGTTTAAATATGAATGTGTGCTTTTTGTGCCTGTTATGTAAAGCAAGTTAATGATTGACTGTTGCCTCTGATTTAATTAAATTATTTAGCTGCATAAGTTACTTTGAAGCTTAAATATATGTGCAGGTTCATATCCCTGTCTTTTCTAATATTGACCAACATCTTGACAAAATTAACTGCTAACAATATGTTGTTTCTTATCAAACTGGATAATCAGTTTTGTAATTTATCAAGCAAAAATGTAAAACATTTATGTGCTCAGTCTGCATAAAGCTTCTATATGTCCTCTGAATGTTCGTAACCTGCCTGTGATCACAGCGAGGGTGGTTCATGTTTGTGCCACTGACCTGTCCCTGAAAGATGAAGGTGGAAAAACAACCACATTTGAATCCATGTCCATACCTCGGCTCCCACCTACCCCATAACTGAGCAGTTGATCGATACCTGTGATAATTGCACCTTTAAATCCTCTGTAAATCAACCAGCAGTAATATATTTTATCTTATTTTGATTTGTTATGCTTGAGGGTGGCTTGGGAGACTAATTTCCTCCCCAGAGGGCCATGTTTCTATATGACATATAACCTTAGTGGAAATAAGATTTTAAGAATTTCCTCTTATGTCACTCTCCAAATTAGCTTCTATTATGTTAGTTTTGGTACCATGTGTCTCTAGATTCTCTAATGAAACTGTTTATAGCCTGTAAACCCATATAACAAAATCAGTTTTAGCCATATTATGATTCTAATTATCTTCTAGCACATTGTGTGTTGTGGCCTAAATGTTGAAAGGTGGTCTTAAGAGCTGATGAGCTCTCTGGTGCTGATTCATTACCCCTGTTAGGGAATAAGCTGCTGGGTGCAAACATCCTGATGATAACAACCTGCCTATCAAGATTATTTATGCTTGTTTTTCAGATGGAGATTTGCACAGCTCCCCTGATCTCCTTTACTTTGAGTGGCTGACTCAGCCTCTAACCTAAATATGTCATAGACAGCACAAATAGACTAATAACCTGAAGTGGTAAACACATTAGGCCAGATTTCTACTGGGATTTAATCATTGGTAAATGTACCTTTTGAATTCAACTCATTTAGGGCACTGGTTTCCAGTAAGCAGCAAAGATTTACTGTAAATGATTTGTTTGCTTCCAAGTCTGTCTGAATTATTTTTTGATTTGAGCTAAATTGTATGGGGTGATTGTTTAGCTTTTTTTGTAAGTGTGTGTGTGGTTCATTTATAATAATCCTCATTTCATGAGCACTAGTGTTGATGTATAAAATCAGTCATACATTTGTTGTGCTGTGGTTTATATATGACAGTTGTGTTTTACCAAAGAGTTGCCTGTATACACATCCATTAGACAAATAGTAACATTAATATTCATTTGGTGTAACATCTGCCTGGTGAATGCAAACCCAATATTCACTCTCCTTTTTGCTTTGTTTTGGTCTCCACCCACCCCTGAGGGAAATATCAGGCTTTCTGGGCTGCACAGTGCTTCATTGTTTTCACCAATCTTCAGTGGGGTTAAGGGTAAATTAAAGTTAGACCGAAGTTTGTTTGGGAATTCAGACACATGGAAATTTGCAGGTACATATTGAAAAATCACTGTGTTCTAATGTTAATTAGAGCCAAAGTGAGGAATAGTGCACATACTGTAGTTTTCTAACAACATCGTGGGAGCAAACCCACTTTCTTCTGAATGAATGACACTTCATAGCCATAATATCATCAACCATTTTATTCTTCAGAGGTATTATTCTGAGTAAATTAGGTAAAGAATTAGTTACCTCCTTAAGAATAACATAGAAATTATGTTTCAGCTTTGAAGAACTGCCATGTGTCTGAGTACAGAGTTGATATTGTCATGTGACCACTAATGCTAGCTCAGATTTCAACATAATTCTGCCAAATGTTTGTGAATTGGCCTTGGTGTGGATTTAGAGGTGCCTGGAGACTGTATTGGTGGGTGGCCCCAGGAGCCCTCCAGGCAGCCAGGGACGGACACTGTGAGAGAGACGCTGCCTCCACCATGGCCAGGGAGCAGCTCAACATGGGGGACCTCTTCCTGCTCCTGGAGACCTCTGACCTCCACCAGCTAGAAGAGATCAGAGGCCTTATCAATGAGCAGCTCAGTACTGGTAAGGCTACTTGGATTATTTATTGTCAAATCAGTGCTCAGCGATTTACCCTCTGTTTGAACAGCAATGATCTTTTTGAAATATCTTCTACTGACATTGCTCCCTGTTGGTTTGAAAGTTTGTGATTTAATGTGCTCACATCTCCCTATCTCAATAATGAATTCTTTCAATTTATTCTTCCATGTTTTCCTTGAAGAGCGAGGGTCCATGCTGCTGAATGGGCTGGTGGGCTACTTTTTGGAAACAAACTCTGCCCAGGCCGTACATATCCTCTCCTCAGTCAGAGAGCCACATGATAAGGTGAGAAAGACCCCCTACACAATCCTGTTCATGGAACTGTAAAATCTGTTAATTTCAATGGTTTTGCCGTGATCAGTGTCCAGTGAAGAGGTGAAATAAATACGTGCAAATGCTCTGCATAAAGTTCAACTTTTATGAATTTGTGCTGTTGACGAATGACATACTGTCTTAACAGTGCTGAAGGTTGGTGTGGTTGGATAGCCACAAAGTCCAAAATAGAAGAAGCTGTCATGGCTCACTTGTATTTAAGCTCTACTTTCAAAGTGAATCCTGTTTTACAGTTTGCTGACTGAATGGGACAGTGGTTGAAAATATATCTTTTAAATAACAAGTGTAGACTTAATGTCCCATTAGTAACTAAGATAAGCAAACAAGTTTTCTAATTGGCCGTTAGTAAGGCTGTTAGGTTGGAGATCTTTTTCCCCCTCTTAAAACACTTTTATTGCACAAATGTTGTGTAGCGGTGAACAAAATGTTCTGGGAAGTAAAAACAGAACAGTAGAGAAAAAAAAACAGATAAAGCTCACAGACTGACTAGGGTTGCAGGTGCAGAAGAATTCTGGTAAATTTTCTGAAAACATTCCATGGGAATTACAGGACTATTTGGGATTTATGGGAATTTATTGGAGGCTTGGGGTCATTTATACAAACTGTATCATATACAAACATAAATATAAACATTTTGTTCAGTCATAGGCAGACATTCACACAAATTTAAAAGTGACATTATTGACTTAGATTCATTTTATAGTAGAACTTTAATGTATTCTGTCATTGAACAACAAAAAAGCATGAATGTTGAATAAAATAAACATATTCCCTATGATTCATGCCAACCCAATGTAAAATTCCATTAATTAAAAATGTAAAATGAAAGCATTTCTTCAAGCTTTTCAACCTTCTAGTTTCTGCATTTTTCCTCGCAGTCCTTTCAGCCTTCCAGGTCTCTTCTTCCTGGACCCCATCAAAATCCTCCATGTCCGCCTCCTAGCTAGCTACTGTATAAAAACACATTTTGTTTTAGTGTTGGCCAGTTAAACTTTGATATCATAAATCAAATATATTCGCCCTAGTAATATCATCAGGCGTGCTTGACTGGATGTAGTCCTTGGGCTCAAAGGCAGTGGTATAGCTTCAGTCCTCCTGCTGTAGTGTGCAGGATTCTAGAAATTATCTTTACATGTGATTGTGGACTGCACAGTGCATGCAGGGGGCGTGGCCTCAGTAGCCCTGCTGTAAGTTTTAACCAAGATTATGCTGCAGGAAGTTCCCTGTTATGAGCTAATCAGCAATTTTGTAAATTTCCAGTTTATTCCCATTAATTCCCATGGAAAATTTCCAGAATTTTGCAACCCTAATTGTAACTGACTAGCCCTAGTTCAGCTGGGCAAATTAGCTTGTCAGCTTTAATTGTTCATGTGTGTATTCACTGTGTCACCAAGCTTTCAGCCCCATCACTTTCATGTGGACAAGCAAATGCCACTTTGCGGTGAAACCACAGCTTTGCTCTCAGTATTTAAAACAAGTTTATTTCCTGTTTCCCACTACCACATTCCATATATAGGCATTTGAACTTTGAGTCTTTTTAATAGACACTAGTAAGTAGTAATGTTAAAGGTAAGGAAAGTTGAAATCAATCATTTGCTTTGGGGCTTTTGTTGAATTGTGGTTTTGTGTGATTGATGTGGGGCTTTGAGCTCATCATCACTATTTCTGTAGTCTTCTATGATTTTATTGCATGTACTTGAAATGCCCATGTTTGGACTGTTATAGAGGTCATTATAGAATCAAAGTGGTCTTTTGTAGTAGTTAATTAATATTTCCTATAACAGCCAAATGCTCTGCCCAGTACATCATGTGTATTTATTGTGTTAAATACAGATTTAAACCTGCTCTCTTTCCTCCCTCACAGCACCTTCTGGACAAGATGAACGAGTGTATGACCAAACAGGTCTGCCGACTGCCCGCCCTCACCCTGCTCGGCCATGTAATTCGCAAGCAACCGTCCTGGATCCACAAGATTGCTCGGTACCCTCTGCTGCTCTCACTACTCAAATGCCTAAAGGTAATGACCAATTATGACACAACGAACCACAAAATCTCCTTGTCAAGGTGCTGAAGTGTATGAATGGATGAAGGTTAGAGATTTCATCCAGCTGCCTTCAGAATTGAGCCAATGTATAGTGACTCTTCCTTAGCGATATTTATCATGCTGTTAATCATCCTGCAAGATTTTCCTGGTACGTTGGGCAGTAAGCATGTCTGTTAACAGCTACTTAAGGGAATATTTGTTTGGATTAGCTTCATCTGCAGTGATACTTGAGGCTGGTTTTCAAGCCTCTCTGTAAACCTTTTGCAGATGTGTTTTTTACAGATCAAGGAGTTCATATTGGCAAACAACAAAAGTGTGTTGTTGAACTCTAACAACTAGTGCCTTACCAGTTTGACCGATTATTGATTAGCTTTGTCAATCATTGCACCTTAGAGAAACACTGTGTTTGTCTACTCAGACCGAACAAAGATGAAGCTTACAGTATTGCTACTCAAACATTTGTTGGTTAAATTCTTGATTAGGTTAAGTTTTCAGGCATGCTATCAGCTGGGGTGTGGTGATGCCAGTGTTGGTCTGTTGGTCCACTGCTTTACCATGAAATCATACAACAGTCAACTCATTTGTAGTGATTAATACCAGAGACCCATGATTCTTAAATCCCTAATACTTACTAACTAATTTAAGCCTGTATGCATGGACAGCAGGTAATGTCAGTCAGACCGCTGCACAGTCTGCACATACTGTCAGTTCTGTACATGCTGTTGACACCAAGTCACCTTATGTTAGGGAGCGGAAATGGTATGATTCCCTTGTAGGAGTGTTGATTCTACTTTGGGTCATGAATGCTGCCTCTGTTGTGTTCTTTTGTTTTTTTTGTTTTTTTTAATGCAGTTATGACCATAAATATTGACACCATAAGTGTCTGTCAGATAACACACCACTTATTGCAGAAAATTGTTGCTATCACAAATTCTTTGATATTATCATATTTATTTGTTTTGTTTGCATTGTTACAACACAAAAAGCAGAGAAAAAGAGGTGGACAGAAAATGAGGGAGACCTACGACAAAGGTCACCAGCCAGATCCGAACCGTGGGTGTCATACCACTGTGCCTGGGTATATGGTTCGCTGCATTGTAACTGTTTGGCTTTTGTGGCGCTCCACCTCTTATGTTCAGAGTAAAATGGATTAGTCACATACTTTCTCTGAAAACAGCAAGTAGCCTATGGCAAAAGCCTTACTTACACATGTATACATTAAAACAGCGACTCCAGTGCCCTGGGAGGATATGTGTAGGGCAGAAAAAGATGGAAGAGAGAGAGAGAGGGGTGTCAAAACTTGTAAGCTTGGTGGAAAGGTCCTAAGCGGTCAATCTTGGAATGCAGCTTTTTGTCACCGCCAATCTGCTCTCATCCACTTTCTAGGCAAGATGCACAAAGTTCACCTTAGACAAGCCCATGGAGAGTGTGAGAAGTGCCAGTACACAAGAAACAGTCCTCTGTCTTTGTCTTAAACTTTATTTCCTTGCAGACAGATACAGATGTAGTGGTGCTGATAACTGGAGTGCTGGTGCTGATCACTCTGCTCCCCATGATCCCCCAAGCTGGGAAACAACATCTTTGGGAGTATTTTGACATCTTTGGCCGCCTGGCATCCTGGAACCTTAAGAATCCCGGTAGGGACCTCTTGTCATATCCCGTGTATGTGCTTGTACATTCAGCAGTTAAAGCTTCTTAGTTCATTTTGAATGGGCCAGTCTCAGTGTACTGATGTAATGCCTAAAACTAGACACTTTTAGGCTGTTGTGTTTACCTGCACAGCCACATGCTGTAGGGTTTTTGGGAGTGTAACTATGACTGTGTTTTTGTCACCTGCATATAGTCTTGCAGAAGGATTTGCAGCAATCTAGGCGGTCAAGTGGACTACAATAATCCAAATTTGGCCAGAGAAAAGGAAATTGGGTGGAAAAATAATCTTGCTTTTTATGTAGGTTGAATTTCTTATCCTGGAGTTTGTGTTTCTTCTTCCTCTTCTTTTTTAACACATTCAGGGCATGTTTCAGAGGTTTACCTAATCCACTTACACGCCAGTGTCTATTCACTCTTCCACCGTCTGTATGGCATGTACCCTTGCAACTTTGTGTCCTACCTGCGATCTCACTACGGCATGAAGGAGAACATGGAAACCTTTGAGGAGGTGGTGAAGGTGAGGCTGATATTGCTGCTGCTGGGCTTTGTTGCTCTGCATTAAAGTTTCTGTAGCAAAATAATTATTAATATAAACGTTATGTCCAACCTTCAGCCGATGCTTGAACATGTTCGCATACACCCAGAACTCGTGACAGGAACAAAGGAGCATGAGCTTGACCCCACTAGGTAAGTGCCATGCTGTTCTGCCTGGCAGAGAAGCAGTCTAGTGTATAATCTTTTTTTTCCAACTCTACTGCTCCACTTTGACTGTTGGTGCTATGCTTTGCTGTAGGTGGAAAAAATATGAAATCCACGATATTGTCATCGAATGTGCCAAAGTGTCTCTAGACCCCAAGGAGGCCTCCTGTGAGGAGGGCTATGCCACCATGCCTGAGAACTTTTACCCCCAAATCCACCCGCGACCACAAGACTCCACTTCCAGCCCGTACACAGACCTCCACAGCAGCTACGGTCAGAAAGCATCTCATGCATGTGAAACAAAATAGAGCCTGAACGATACTTGATTTTTAAGGATGATGACACAAATTTGACAGAAAATCTGTTCATCTGATGTGATTTTTTTTTTTCCTTTTCCATAAACACATAATCAATTTTTTTTTAAAATTAAAAATAAATTTGTGCTCTGTAGTAGAAAAATTATGTTACAGAAACAGTTTCTAAGCTACTTCAAACATACCAATGGCATTTCTTGTTAACTATTCCAAATATATGCAATGATATAATATATCTGAGGAAGTACTTACTACCCAGAGCAAAGGAATCGGGGAATAATAATAACAAGAGGAGAATGCTGTCGGCCCATATTTTTATAGGTATACTCTTTCCTTGAACATGATAAACAAGAAGCAGCAAGAAGATGAAATCATTGACATGTAGTGTTATGACAGGAAGTTGCAATTGGCTAAGACAATTTGTGGTCATTATGACTAAAGAGGATTGCTTTTGGCTGCTTACTTATCATGTCTTATCGTAGTGTTATTTACATGCAGACTGTTCTGCTAGAACATGCACAGCTTGTCATTACTAATAGGTATCTCAGTCAGAGTTGGAAATGTAATGGCTAACATTTAATATTCAGATGTATTTTAGCAGCTCTTTTACAGCTCTTAAGTGTGAAAACATACAGTAGGAGTGGTTGACATGGGGGGAAAAACCCTTTTAGCCTGATATTTGTTTTTTCTGTCTTGCATCGCAATGTTAATATATCATAACAATGAACATTTTCGGTAAAAATTAAAAGTGAAGGTGTTATGGGTAAAATAACCAGCTGTGAATGCCCAATTTTCATGGTCCTTCATGTGTGAGATTAGTCTGAAACAAAGGTTTGACCACCTGCTGGTCTCGATTTTTATTTATTTATTTATTTATTTTTTATCTGCTTAGTTACTGTTTCACTTTGTTTGATCCCAGTTTATTATGACTTAAGGGTGTCTTGTGACCTATTCTGTTTTGTCACTTATACTGTCATGTCATGAAGATAATGATGCTGGTTTTGAACAAAACCAATGCGTTTTAGTTTGGGATGATCACGTGATTCATTAGTTAGCTAATCAAAAGCATACTGACTGCAGGGGGGTCGGAGTCAGTGTGGACTGAATGGATTAAACACTTAAGATGCACGTATGCACCAATCATATCTACTGAAGTCCCAGTTTGAAGATAGTTGTATCTGAAACCCACCATCAATCCTTCTTGACGTAACAGACTACTGTTAACTTTGAAAATGAATTGGCACTAGCCAGTTGAGTGAGAGAGCTGAACTGTGTATGAAACCCAACAGACTTCGCCAAGAGCAGAAATTATTCTTCAGAAGAAAATGGTCTACAAATAAATTGCATACACAAACAGGAAAGCGTGCATGAAATTCATCAGTTAATATTTCATTTGAAATATAATAGCCTAATCATCATCATCATTATCATCATGTTGACTGCTACACTATAGAGCACAACAGTGACTACATAAAAAGAGCTGGAATGTTGTTCCAGTGATTTTTTTTTTTTTTTTTTTTTTTCCCCATTTACTGTGTTCTACTGTATTAGTTTTCGTCTCTCTGAATTTTTGTTATAAAACCAGGCTATGCAAACTGGATGGTAAGGGTATATAAAATAATGTATGAAAAATACATATTCTTTTTGTAAAGCAGAGGTGGTACCACCATCTGAGAAACTTGGTGGTACCAGCACCATGAGTATGAAGTGCTAGTCTGTAGCCTTGAGTCAGTAATGAAAAGAATAGTTAGTTGGAGGACTAATTATATTTTCACAATGAGTTTTCTGTAATGAAGGAATTCTGCCTTTTTAGTGATATTGTTCACATTAGTTGTTTAAAGGACAAACCCCAAACAGTGGTGTCAAAGAGCAGAGAAGAGATCACAGGTTGTTAGCTGCATTCATCGGAAGATTGATCAGACCGTTTGTCTTTTTGACAACAGGAAGCTCTTCTTCGACCCCACTCTCAACTCCACGGCAGCCGCCACCCCCACCCCTGTCCTTGCCCCCCTTCTCAGGGACACAGTTCTCCTACCGCAGCCCACAGACCTCCAGACGCCAGGTAAGATCATCCATAACACAGTCAAAAAGCTGTCAAAATCTTGGTTTAGTACACAAGATTGTTCAGTAACTGATGAATAGAGGGTAGTACCAGAGCACCACATCGTTAAGTTTCTGATTACTGCAAGCTGTTGTACACTGGGTTATGCTTGCTCTCCATTTATCACTTGTCTGATGTAGTGAGTTTATTGCTTTTTTCCAAAACCTCCACAATGCCCTTAATGAGGAGTGACTGACTGCCTGCCATGTGATTTAAAAAGGAGAGAAGAAGTGGGTGGACCATCAGCGAGTTGAAAGTCAGCAGTCATGCTTCAGGCATTACAACACACCCTCTCCAAAACTTGCCCTACCACCGCTTTGTAGACACCCTTAAGGGCTGGTTGCCTTGGAGATGTTGTCTGTCCCTTTTTGTTATTGGGCTTGCCAAATGAGGGGGGGGGATTCTGGGTGTTTTACTACCCCTTGGGCTCTGACTGAGGATTTGTCTCTGTGTTACACTCCTCCAGAGCCAGCCAGTCAGAAATTCTGAAGAACTCAGAAGGCCCACGAGTTTATGAACTAATGCATTTTAAATTGCCGTTGACTTGGCTCCTGTACCATAAAGACAAAAATTCACTAAACTTGGACCAGGAGATGTGGGAGGAAGACATGGTCTCACGCGTAGTGGGGGTATGAGAACTGGAGTCAGTCTCTGCTGACACTGGGCGACAGGTGGGGTACACCCTGGACAGGTCGCCATTCTGTCACAAACACTGAAATTATTATACCATGTAAATCTCATACTGTTGCAACCCTACTGGTCTCCTTTGCAGAACTCCACCTGTGAACTCAACTCTTCCTGCGGGGGGAAGGACCCTCTTTGGAGCCCCTCCTCGTTGTGTGGCATGGCCACGCCCCCTTCCTCCAGGGGCATGTCACCCAACCTAGAGCTCTCCCACAGTGCCTCACACCTTCCCAGCCGCTTCCACTGCACATCAGGTCAACACTTGCATTGCCATCATAGATTTTAGCTAAGTTGACAGTGTACTGTGGTGTGTTTAACTTTTTATCTGAGTGATGCTCTGTAATTTTCTTTTCTACTCACTGCTAATTGTTTTGATCTAAGCAGGAGGGAAAGGAACGCCTGCCTCCAGCACTCCAGCCACCTCTTCTCCACCTCCCACACTATCAGATGACTTCCCCATAATCTCCTTACCAGCCAACACAGTCCAGTCCAGTCCACCAAGAAAGGTGTGCACTCTCCTTTATTGTGAAATGTGTCCTCAACAGAGTTTATAATGGGTAGTTTGTAGATCTGTTTGTAGCATTCACTACATATCGTTACCCTAAACTGAGTTCCCCTTATATACAGTTTTTCAACTTTCACAGTGGTGTAGTTATTCAGGATATTGTTCTTTGTGTGATAATAATATACTTTCAACAAACAATTTAGTTTCTTCCATTTTGAAAACTAATTTCATTAGCAGCAGGAAGCAAACTGATATGTGTAGTATAAGTATTTCATTTAGTATTTAAAACTAAAGGAACAGGACAGTTGAAGTTGCCATATTACTGGGTTCTCAGCAGTAGACTGATTTGGTTGGATTTCTGTCTCGTAAGTGTTCCCTATGTTCTTTATGGACTACATCTCCATCTGTCAGTCATTGAGGTATTATGAGCTTGTATTGTAGAAGTGGTCTGCACAAAAAATACGATTCACACATTCAGAGGTGAAGAATATAAGGCATAGTTCTGATCTGTGTTTTTTGGCATTTTGCAACAAATCTCACAAGAAACTGAAATAGGAGAAAACCACTATTCTGTTAGCTTAAATTAATTAATGATATAGCTCCTCATAAAACAATGGACTCTGACTTTTTAGGATCGTCGACAAGGAGAAAGCAGTAAGCCTGCACTGGTGAGACAGGAACCAGTGAAAGATACAGAGAAGAGTGCAGAAGTAACAACAAGTAGAGGTTAGTCATGATGTGTGTCTCGTGATTTATCGTATCAAATTCCACAGTAGATGTCTTCACAGGTTTTCACTGCACTTCACAGAACCTGTAGTGGGTCCACTCTGATTCACCAGGACAGATATTCCCAGACTTTTCAGACCATGTACCAAACCTAACTTCCCAAGTACCACGTCCCACTACAGATATCAAGAAAGAGCCACCTGACCTTTGCAAGTTCACCACTGCTACTACAAGTACTACTGTTACTCAGGCCCTAGGGCTGTTGTCACTTTTTATTCGAGTTTTGAACATTTGTCTGAACGCTGTGGAAAATATAAGTTTGAACTGTAATGACCTGCTTGACTCCAACAATGTGCACTGTGTCAATAAGCACAACAGGCTGTTTGATGTAATTCGCCTTGCGGTCCAAGAAAAAATTCACTGTCAACTTGACCAGTTACATCCTGTTGACCCCTCAGTAACATAACCTAGTAGCATTATGTTTGCAAGGACAAAAAGTAGCGAGCAAAGTTATGCTGATTGGGCAACGATGACATCGGAGTGGTGTCAAGGTAAACCGTTTGCTGACTCTGCTTAAAAAAAAAAAAAAAACTAATTTGAATTATTTCAAATGAATTTCATATTAGTTTCAACATCATTCAGATGTGATTTTTGGAAAAAGTGACAGCCCTATCTGGCCCAGCATTAGGATGAAGTGAGTGTTGTCCTTATAAATAAAATAAAAGCCATTGATTTAAACAGGCACAAGCCTCAGAAAGACTAAATAATAAAATAAGGCTACTTTTTCAAAATAAAAAAATAATTGTATTAATTAGAGCATGAACAAAAATCACTGTTGAAAAAGCTATTTGCACTTGTAGCTCTCTCTCTCTGTGCAACTGTGAGGGAATGGAATTCAGGCTGAAAGTTACATTTACTGTCATGAAAATCAAGCAGGCTAAGATACCAAACTTATGTTCTGTCTGTTTATCAATCTAGTCTGCACCGTGTCAGTAATATTGACATTGTGGCACCTACATTCGCCTGCAGATGAATGAACAAAGTCAAGCTCATGTTATGCATGTTGGTCATAACATCACATCAGCCTAAGTGGCTATGCACAGGCAAATTTTATTTTAAGAATATTCAAATGATTATCAGCTGAGTTTTACATCTTTGTAGCGTGAAGTTCAGGACTTGGGCCAGTTGGAGTATGATTGTTAGGCCTTTCAGCAAGCCTCTGGTGTACACCAGTGGTACTAGTACCGAAGTTTGGGAATCACTGCACTGGGATGAATCAGAAGGGTGAATTAGATGCACTAATGCTACCTAGACCTTAAACCTGTGGCAGTAAAACCGGACCCCACCAGCCAGCTTAGAATAAATCTCATTTGTACTCAGGTCAGGTCTCCTTTATTGGCAACTGAGTGGAACTGTGAAGACGTTTATTTGTGATACCAAACAATAAATTATTAGCCCATCTGTCTTGATCTTAATGAGGTGCAAACTTGTAACCACCTTCCCTAAATTAACTTTATCAAAGGCTTGTTTGATTTCATTTGCTTTTTGGAGACATTCTCACCGAATTCACATCCACAGTTGTGATATATACTTTACTCATCAGATGTAGGAGCTGCTGAGAACGTCTCTATGACTTTGACGGAGCTGTCGGTCTTCTTGAAGAAACAGGAGCTGGAGCTTCAGCTGAGAACAGAGAAAGAGAGGGAAGAGGGTGAGCATTGACTTTGGTACAGATCTTAGAACTAGATCTAGTTGCATTGTGACTCAGCATGGGAAACAATGTGGTGTTCTTCCTAAAGAAGATAATCCACCAAAACTAAATCATGCTGAATGTAAATTTTAAATTGGAAGTTAAATGAACCTGAGCTCTTAGACTTGGACTGAATATCCAGGATGCTAGCACTTCTCTGTTTACATTATATCCCTTTGTGTTTAGCTAGCTCTGCACAGTTATTGGTTTAAATCGCTTTTGAGCCACTTGTACTAAAACTAAATACACCTACAGCTCTATGAGCTACTTTGGATAAAAGCATCTGCCAAAATGGCACAAGCTCTGTTGCTTAAGCCAGCTGCTTAGACTTAAACATTTCCCTTCTGTTGAGGAGAAAACAGAAGTCCTTAAAACTCAGTTTTTCTGTGAGACAGCAGGTACTTTGTTCTTATTGTGACTACAGAAATATTTAAGCACAGACCTTGACATTCAGAGCATGCATACAGGTTTAGCTCCACCACAATCATCCATATGTTGTTTTTGCTGCAGCTGCCATCACTGAGGAGCTGCTGAAGATCACTGAAGATAAGCAGGAGCTGTCAGTCCTGAGAGGCTTTGACTCCCCTTTCTATCACACCACTGAGACACTGACTGGCTGTCAGGCACAAGGCAAGACCCTCTCCATCACCCATCCTGGAGGCCCCGTCCGGGACACCCATAATGTTGTATCAACACCAGACAAAGCAGAGAATACTGCGAGTGCCAGTGGTGTTGGCAGTGAAAGAGGAGCTGGAGGAGCAGGAGGAGACAGCAGGTATTCAGCTCTCAGCCTTGAACAGTCCTGGTCCCTCCAGTCAGGTTTCACCCCCATCGATCACCAGAGCCCCTCTGCCCCAGATGACGAGGTGGGCAAATTTGTGATGTTCTCCCCGAGCCCGTGCAGCAAGACCTCAGCCCTGGTGCCATATGAGGCGTTTTTTGACTTGGCTCTGCCCAGGGCAGCCTCACTCTTTGTGGGGCAGAAAACGTCGGAGGTGGTGCACAAGGCGGCAACGGAGAGGCTGTCGCAGCAGGAGGAGGGCTTAGAAGACAAAGAAGAGGAAGGGGTGGTTGCTGCTTCACCACTGGAGATGCTGGATCGCCTTGTTCAGCCGGGAAGTGACGCCCACGATAAAGGTCTGTCTGTTAGTTGACAAGATACTTGTCCAAATGAACTAAAAAGATTTCAGCTAAATTTGTTGCAATATTGGACCAGAAGTCAAGTAGCAAGTGATGGGTGCAGAGAACTCCAACGTATGACAGTTTATGAATGCCATAAGCCGTGCAAGAAGTTTTCTGGATTCCTTTCAAGGTACTCTAAATTTGCCTGTTAGCCATGAGTATTTCCACCATAACTGGTTTTCTGCTATTTTTCAACATTCCTTCTCCAGATCTTGAATGAATCCTCACCAAAGCATACTCATAAGAAACATGGAATATTCACCAAAATTTAGATATTTATTTATATGCCATATAGTTTTACATCATTTTGAGACGTGGCCTGTTTGACATGAACTGCTATAAATAGCTCTTAAATGCATTGTGTACAGGTATTGTGTAGACAGGTGTATATCAAATCTGAGTGATCCTGCAAAATTGCTCTTTATACCACTGGAACGCAATGAATTTTAAAAGCTTAAAGACTGGTCATTATTCACCTAACCACCTAGGCATATCCAAAATCGTGGATACCATAAACCACAGATTTTTAAAGCAGATGTAGATTAAGATTTTTCAACGCTTTTTTGTTGATGTAGAGGGTTGTGTGGCCATGGCAGATGTATTTGCTCTCTAGATCAGTGAGTATGTTGTCAGAATGACCCGCACGTTGATCACAAGAAACTCAGGAGTGGGGTTTTGATGTGTCGTTCACTGTGCAGAGCCGCCTGCGTTGTTCCCACTCTACATTCAGAGGCGTTCCTAATGTTCTGACCCTTTCATGTATGTAGCTGGGGAGGAAAAAAATATAGACACCTCTGAATATAATGTAGTCCAGTGCAACACCACCTTTAACTATGACTTCAATAATAAACATATCATTGAATTTATACATTTATGACAATTTGACCAAAAACAGAAACATTTTGAGCTCCATAAACACAGATGTTCAGGTGGAAGTGTTGCATTGAAGTGTTTGCTATTGTACAGGTGTACCTAATGATGTGGCCGGGGAGTGTATTTAACTTGCAGAGATGTGCTGTAATGCTGACCAAGACAACAAATAAGTGTATTTCCCAAAAGGTGCCATGACAGATTGTGTCAAGTTTAGCTTATCTTCTTAGACAACTATAAACCGCAATATATTGATTTGAGAACTTCAGGATAAACTGATATGACCTGTGATAATACATTGAAAACAGAGATTATAACTATTTCTGTAGTGGTGTGTTTTGTTTGTTTATTTATTTATTTACTAATCTGAATTTTTGGTTTAAGGTTGTTGGACATATAAATGATAACACAGGTGTACAAGCGGAACTATATGTGTGCGTTTCAGAAAGCCCAGACATTTTGAATTTTCATGCATCGATTTTCATCTTAATATAATTATATACCACAATATAGTGCAAATATAAAATGAATTTATTTCACATTTTAGGTGCTGCATTTTTCTCAAATAATATTCAGTATATCCTTATAGATCTTTATGTATCACTGTCATCTTTATCATAAGCATAACTTTATTGCCAAGTATTACAAGAACACAAGGAATTTGACTCCAGCTCAATGGCCCCCAATGTACACAACATAAAAACAAAATAAATACACAATATATACAAGCTAAAAAATCACAAGTTAGAAGAGCAAACAGAGACTAGCTGGTCATCGTTGTAATAGCCCGGGGAAAGAAACGATCTCTTATCATATGGCAAACAGTACTACAACACTATCATGTGTTAACTTGTCCTCTGATCCAGGTTGTCTCTAAATGTAGTACCATGACATCTGTCCTGTCCATGGCTGATTAAAGTATTTTTTTTGTTGTAGCAGAGGTCGTAAACAGAAAAAAGAGCTTAAGAGAGAAACATCCCAGGGAGATCCTTTTGATAAACTGTTCTTTCACTCGGTCCTTTTTACAGGTTACCTTTGCCAAGTAAATCAGCTGACTGGACGCACTTTGGAGGTAAAGCACTCACACCACAGCACTGTTGTACACTGATAGAAGAAACTATTATGAAGACTGCAGACAGTGCATTATTTAGGCATGACTAGTGATTCATCACGAGTTCTGGGACATGAACTGCAGATTAAAACCTTATCAAGCAGGATATAGAAGATGTTCTACTGAGTTTCCTGTAGTCATGCAGATTTTGTTAAACTCAGAAATGTAAAAGTTGTCCATTTATTAGTTTCTTCTCATGTTGTTTTCCTCAGTCAACCTGAAAAAGAATCTAGTTTTGTCGAGTTAAAGTTCACACAGATTATCCCTTTGTTGTTAGCAGGATATCTCTAAAGTGTAACACATTTTCACTGAAATTTGGAACTGGAAGTACAGCATTGCAGCAGACCTGTACAGGCAGGCAAAGTTTATTTAAGTGATGTTGAAGGCATATATTGGTTGAAAGGTTTTGTTAGCTAATGTGTAGTCCTAAGCATTCTTAAGATGAATTGTGCAGAATCTGAAGTTTACTTTTAATAATTTTTTGTAATGAACTTTTGCACCAATCTAAATGAAAAATATCTAGTGACTCTATCCCACGATTGTCTGTCATGTTTATATTAATACAGATCCTGATCAAAATGCTGATGAACCTTTATTGTAAAAGACACTTATAGAGGGTTTTGCAATGTTAATGCAGTTTTATGTTTTCATAAATGTGTTGTTTCTACTCTGTGTATGTGATTGATCAGCAGATCTTCCCTTTGTAACATGGACCTGACACAAACCGAGATAACATAAAATTGATTATGATAAATAATTTGCACCTTTTCTCTGTCAGCCTTAAGGGCTCAGCAAAATCACAGCTTTGCACTGATATGCAGACTAATCATTATTTAAGTGTGCAACTCCAGAATAGTCTCATCTCTGGTAGCATGGGCGACTGTGTTATTGACACTAATATTACAATGGCCTCCCCAGGATCGGCTCCACTGGACGAGCTTCACACGCTGCGCAGCCAGCTGTTCCTGCTGCACAACCAGCTGCTGTACGAGCGCTACAAGAGGGAGCAGCACGCCGTCCGTAACAGACGTCTCCTCCGACGCATCATCAATGCTACTGCACTGGAGGAACAGAACAATGCTATGGTAAGTTTGCATGTGTTCATTATCTGCACTCTCACAAAAGGACCAGATGAACATTTTGAGAGGAGAAGTGTGTGTTTGCGTGTGTTCATGCAGAAAGACCAGCTGAACCTGCAGAGTGTGGACATCCTGTCTCTAAAGGAGAGTCTGCAGGTTGAACAGCAGCGCTACAGGCAGCTGTGGGATGACCGGGAGACAGTGGTCACCAGGCTGCACAGTCAGATCAGACAGCTGCAGCAGGGCCGAGACGACTACTACACCAAGAATCAGGAGCTCCAGGTACACACACATACACACACAACTGCGAGCACTCACACCCAGGTATCCACCAGTGTATCTATTTTTATTTAAATGCAATACCGCTTCAGTCACAGTACAATGATAATATCAGTACATACAAATGTATTTGGTGAATCTAGTCACCAGTTTAAGAAAACTTAAAAAAAAAAAAAAAATCTGAATCTGTTTTTTGTTTTCAGATTAAGTTGCAGGAGTGTCAGAAAAAGATGGATGAACTGGAGGCAGAGCTTCAACGGGCCAACAACAAAGTCTGCCACACTGGTCACTTACTCAACCAGATGACCATCAAGGTAAAGAAATTCTAGAGCTGCACGCTATACTGTAGCTGTGTTTCCACTGTCAGAACCTAATGAGTAGTAAGCGCCATGCTTCTTATCATCACTTGGCCTCACGGGTTGACACAAACCATCCTACTTTGTTTTCCCACTGTATGTTTCCATGTCAGTCTTTGTTCAGAGGAGACACAGGATGTGAAGTTATCACTCAGCAATGCAATCAGCCAGTAACAAAGACTGTGTGAGCAGTTTGTCAAACAGCCATTGAACGAGCAGAACACAAACTTACAGAAATGTGACATCTTCGCTGCTTTGCCTGTGGTCGACTCACTAAAGTTCCCATTTTACCCCTAAACCAATGAGTGAATGAATAATGATATCAGTGTCATTCCAAATTCCAGCAGTAGGTTTTCATGGTCAAATAATCAAATTATGAGGGTCAAGCTATCATGGGAATAATATTGCTTTTATGGAAACCAAGTTGCCCCTTGTCGGAGGTCTGCACTCTCTGAATGCTGTCTAGTTTTATTTGTTTCACTTTGATTGCAAAATATAGTTAAATTCCCTTTTTGGATGTGAAATTTGTTGTTGTTTGGTGTTTTGTCATTAAAACTAAGACAGTTTTATTTTTGTTGCAGCTTTTAAAGTGCTTAAAGGTGGATAAATACATTAGAACATAAAAAAACAGTGTAAAAAGCAAAATAAAGTCAATCAGAATATAATCTAAATACATATAAAATACTACTGCAGAAAATATGAAGAAGTGCAGTTACACTACAGTAAATAGATGGCCAAAAATAAATACAGGAAACAAGAGCCCAGTAATAAAAGGCAGAAGTTCTGTTAGGTAAATACTGGCGATGGCTTTCAGACATGACCAGACTGCTACAGAAAGAGACATGGTGCTCAGTGATATTTGCCACCTGGTATACGAGGGTATAGTGAACACTGAGGTGAGAAGTCATGGAGTGAAACAAGAAGAGAGTTCTCTGTTCTCTCACAGAGAGATGTACATCTCCTCTGGTCACTCATTCATGGCATCATTTGTTAGAGAATCCTGCTCCTGATGGTCTTCTTGTGTGCTCTTACTTTGGTGCATGTGAAGTGTTTGGCTGGATTCATCTTTTTATTCAAGCATTTGGCATGGATTAATAAAAAATGGACAGAAGGACAGCTGACTTGATAATTATTGAGATTGTATGAGTTTAACCATTTTGCAGCAAACTGAAAATATTTTCACAGTCTGATATGGTATCTCTTCAAAAATGCTAAATTGATTATTGGGGTCAGACCTGGGGCGTTACAACAGCACATGCCCCATCCTCATCCTGCAACCTCTTTGTAAACTGCTGATTTTCCCAGGGCTCGGTTGCCTTGGAGATGTCATCTCCTCCTCTCTGTTTTTGGGTCAGCAACACAGGGGGCCATGGTGTTTTTCTGCCTCCTGGGGTTTGTCTGAGGCCTGTTTCCCTCCTCTGACCAGAATGAACTGACGCCCTGATTAACAAGGAGCAGGATTCAGGAAGCAGGCAGTTCAAATCAGATCGCATCCACACAGTCAACTAAACATCCACATTAATGACATTCAGTATCATGGTTTAGTATCATATAACCTCTTGGTCTGGAGATTAATTTCTTAAGATAATTTTTACAGAATGACTGTAAAGCATGACATTTCTCTTTTCCATTGTGCACAAAGTAAATTCTGCCATAAACTAGAATTTGTTTCAGACAGAATTACCTTCTCAAAGTGATTTGTATTATGAAATATTTGTGTGACTCTAGCGTGTTGTTAAATTTTTGATGGATTCAGTGAGATGGTTAATGACTAAGCCTGTAGTGCTTATTGTTTATGTCTTCCCAGATCTTTCTGGACAGATGTGATTTGTAGCGTAATTGCTGTTTTGCCCTCTGTCGTCATTGTTTGTCTCATGTGTCCTTCAGCTGAGCAACAGCGAGAGCACCCAGCAGCAGATGAGCTTCCTGAACAAGCAGCTGCTGCTCCTCAGGGAGGCACATAAGCTGTCCATGCAGGAGTTACACCACACAGGTGCAGATAATACAAAGGTATGGTTCACAGAAGAGTGTGTGTGTGTGTGTCTGTGTGTGCTTGACAGATTCAGAGAACTGAGGAGGTGATGCACAGAAGTGAAAAAAGGGACACTAACTGGATTTGTTGGGTGTCAAGTCAAACTGTCTCACTAAAGTGTTTTTATCTTCACTGCAGCATCAGCTCTACTAGGCTGGTTTAAATGTAGAAGAACAGCAAGGCTGGATAAATCATTTTTGAAAACATTTCAGTCTTCATTATTTTTAAAGGCTATAATAGATATTTTACTCTCCAGGAACAGAGAGCACACTATATATCTATATATATATAATATATGATACTGTACGTGGGGTTTGTAGTGTTGGTTGGACAAAATGAGTAACTGGATGACTTCAGTTAGAAAGTTCTGATCAGTGCCAGAGAAATGAACCAGACTGTCAGTGTAGCTTCTCCTTTCATGTCATACCCATTTTCAGTCCAATAAATCACTGAACGCTCAGTGGCACTTTATTTCTTGGAAAATGTTTAAACTTTTAGTCAAATGCACACTGTAGTTAGCTAAGATCTAGAAGAGATCTGTTTCATGCATCTTATTTTTTTTCTGGCTTTGAATAAAGCGTAGCTATGTTAGTTGAGTCAGGTTGTACCGCTGGATGCGTTAACACGCTCATAACGTGACCATATGTTAGCGGTGCTGCATTTCATCCAGTACATTTGGCTGAGCTGAGATGACACCTGCTACCTATATACAGTGTGTGTGTGTGTGTGTGTGTGTGTGT
>NW_018127930.1:2416628-2433719 GCF_001952655.1 Monopterus albus
ATATGACGTCTATACTCATGCTACAGATGAATACTTTTCATTAAAGCATAGTTGCAATGGAATTTGGCACTTGCAGTATCATACTTAGCATATTATAAACTACCTTCTGGTCCTGCTAAGCTCTTGACTACAGCACAATAATTCACTGTTTGCTTGTCCTATCTTTTTCTAACACCATTCAGTCATCATACAGGTGTTTTTGCAAGCTTTATCCAGTTTGGTTCATGTGCAATGAATCTTCAGTTTCATTTATTTTTATATAAGAGATGATACCAAAATATCCGTTCAACAATGATCTTGTTTATTTATTGTGTATTATATGTTTTCTGGGTTAAATTGATAACAGGGTACCTCAGAATTTTAATGCTGTTTAGCAGCTAACAAGTTTTAAATGTTGTGTGAAAACACCACATGTAAAAGTAAAACCTTTTTTTATGCTCTTTACAAGTACTGAGATAAAATAGCTAGTCAATGTTTTTCACTCATTCTCTTTGCTCTAATGGTGACAACTACCCACCACCCAGGAGACCCAGATGCTTCAGGTGTCTTATGGAAAAGATGTGGAGACACTGAGGCAGAGTCTGTTGGTTCAGGGTCAAAAACTGGAGGCGGCGCAGCAGAAAGTTGCTGAGCTGGAGACGCAGCTCTCCAAGAAGGAACACCTCATCGCCGAGCAGAAGAAGTTCCTCGAGGATGTAAAATGTCAAGCAAAGTAAGTGTCTGTTCCTCAGGATTAGTTTGAACCTCCAAGTCTTCAAAAAAAAGAAACACTTACTGTAAATGTCTTTGAGATAAACGGTCATCACTGTGTATTGCGTTACACAAATGAACCCAAAAATCCTTTAATATCTGTGTGACACAGATGTTTTTTGAATTTAAGCATTAGTACAACAGCATCTAAATCAGTACGACAAACTAGTTGTCTAAGTAGATCAGGCATCACATAATTGTGTTTGTATGGAGCAGCAGGGACAGAGCTCCTGTGAAAAACCTTTTGAAGTCATTTGCCTGTTTCTCTGCCAGTGTGCACATTGTTTGTGCCTTTTATTGTCTCTTTGTATCTGTCACACCTCATGCGTTCTGTTGTGTATTAATCTTTGCTCCATTTGATCCATGCCTGCTCTCATGTTCTCGCTTCCTCTTTGTCATTTTCGTCATCCCCGTCTTGTCTCTCTGTTTAGGGCGGAGCTGCAGGCCTCAGACAGCAGGTATCAGGCTCAGAGGAGAATCACTCAGCTGCTGCAGACTGAGCTCCTGCAGCTCTACAGCAGAGTGGAGATGGAAGTTCCAGCCAGCACCACCACCAGCTCACCACCAGGTGGCAGAGGTGACACAGACGCTCCTGCTGACTCCAGGTCAGGTTCTGAGCACACCGTTGTCTGTTTTTGTTTCTTTACACAGGCCATCCAGTTTGCATGTTGTTTTCAAATTGAAATTCTGAATTTACTACTGAATGTGACTTGCTTTCCTACTAATCATGACAATTTACTACGGTATTGAGATGAGACATTAAACTATCCATTATTATGTAATAAATAACTGAAAAAAGAAAAGCTTCCAAAAAATATGCAATTTGTATCAGAAATTATTATTTTAAAACACTTTGGTACACTTTCAGCAAAAGGCTAGTGGGATTTTTCCATATGCGTTTGGATTTTTGCAGAAAATAAGCTCTATGACAAACAAAAATTAATTTACATGTTTTGTTCAGCAAGATAATCTTCACAAGTAAATAGCATATTTATGGATTTTGAAGCCCATATAGAATTGCCAGAAGGAAAAAGCTGTTGTTAGGCTATAAACAAACTTCAGTGTCACAGCCACTAAGCTTCCAACTTGTAAATTAATTTAGTGAGTTAGCTCTTGTACAAAAGTCTTTCCTCTTAGCATGACATCATATACAGTGCCTTGCGAAAGTATTCGGCCCCCTTGAACTTTGCGACCTTTTGCCACATTTCAGGCTTCAAACATAAAGATATAAAACTGTAATTTTTTGTGAAGAATCAACAACAAGTGGGACACAATCATGAAGTGGAACCACCGTTGTCTGTTTTTGTTTCTTTACACAGGCCATCCAGTTTGCATGTTGTTTTCAAATTGAAATTCTGAATTTACTACTGAATGTGACTTGCTTTCCTACTAATCATGACAATTTACTACGGTATTGAGATGAGACATTAAACTATCCATTATTATGTAATAAATAACTGAAAAAAGAAAAGCTTCCAAAAAATATGCAATTTGTATCAGAAATTATTATTTTAAAACACTTTGGTACACTTTCAGCAAAAGGCTAGTGGGATTTTTCCATATGCGTTTGGATTTTTGCAGAAAATAAGCTCTATGACAAACAAAAATTAATTTACATGTTTTGTTCAGCAAGATAATCTTCACAAGTAAATAGCATATTTATGGATTTTGAAGCCCATATAGAATTGCCAGAAGGAAAAAGCTGTTGTTAGGCTATAAACAAACTTCAGTGTCACCGCCACTAAGCTTCCAACTTGTAAATTAATTTAGTGAGTTAGCTCTTGTACAAAAGTCTTTCCTCTTAGCATGACATCATATAGCTAGTGAACATGGCTGGCTCCGTTAGTTAAAATAGTTTGAACAGGTTTAAATGCAACAATTTAAATACAGCTGATATTTAGGCAGTTGTTAACAAATTAAAATTTTTCTTTACATTTGAATACTTTGTCCTCTTCAGTGTCATGGTGCCAGATGGACCACGTAAAGCTCACACCACCGAGGAGAGGGACAGCAGACCACCGCACGATTCTTTTCGGGGCAATGGCAGCACTTTATCACCTGGGCAAATAAAGGCGAACAACTCTTCCAAGTCAACAGCCAACTCCATCAATGGTAGCCAGGACCTGGCCCCACCCCTGCTGGTGGAGCCCTCCCTCTCACATCCCCATGCCAGTCCACTCATGCTCCTGCCCCCCTCCGACACGCCGCTCACCGTGGGCTCCTACCCCAGCGCCAAGAGCTTCCTCGGCATGAGGGCACGTGAGCTGTTCCGTAACAAGAGCGAGAGCCAGTGTGACGAAGAGCAGCCTCCGCCGCGCCTGGCTGGCCTCGCCCATGACCTGAAGACTGAGCTGTGCGTGGAGCCGCCTTGCCCAGGTTATGTTGCCCCCATTGGCCCTGCACCTTCCCCAGTCCCAGCTCCGGTCCCCACTCCAGCTCCTGTTACCCCTCTCACTGTGCTCACCAAGGAGCCCCCAAATGAACCCAAGCGAGCCTCCAGCCAAGAAAGCCCCCGCAGGAAGGCTGGGGTGGGGTCTGGTGTAGGACGGGGTCAGATGGGGCCAGGTCGCCCACGGCAGCAGCAGCTAAAGATCATGGACTATAATGAAACACATGAGCACAGTTAGAGACAGAGAACTGAGCCAGGACACAGGGTGGGCGATTAGGGACTGAAGTTTAAGGATCGAGCTACAAATCAGCAAAAGAGTAACAAGTCAGCAACTCTTTGGAATTCAGTGTTATTTGTTCCATTCCTTTGAGTGGACAGCAGGATTTCTCTGTGTTTTTCTTTCTTTGTTTTTTTATAATGATTCATTCCCCTTAAGAATTTTGACAATGTGACTGATTCAAAAGTTATGTTACCAGTGAAGATACTAGACTTATGAATTTGGTATTTGAATATGCCAACAGGATATACTCAGTACTAGCTATACTGTAACTTGCATGTGACTGAGTCTGCAGTTTAAAGGGTCAGATCAACTAAGTTACACAAATGCACAAATTGCCCTCTTAGATCCATTTGTATCAGCCACACAGAACAATTCACTGACCTCTCAGTGATTAGCTTTGATTGAAAAGTGAGGAAATAGTCCTTTGAAAGGAAATCTCAATAAGGTCTGTGGATTATCCAGCATAACAGGAGCACTGTTTCTGGAAAAACAAGTTACTGTTAAAAGGTTAGATGTCATTTTTCAACACTGTCAGACCTATATATACAATTTAATTGATTTGCAGGAGGGTTACATCAGAGCGATGGAAGTGATCACTACGTAGATATGTTGAGTTTATTCCGAGGAAACCCTGGAATATGACCTTATTGTTGCTTAACTGAATTGGAAGACTGGCGTTTTCATACAGAACTGCCTTGAGTTTTTGTACCAAACTAGACAAAATGAGAATGTTTTGTTTGGGAGTGTACCAGTATGTTATCATATTTCAGGAAAGATGCAATGACAAAGCATTTAGAAACTGCTGAAAGTTTATGCATTTTAATAATTCTGCACACTGTCATACCTTTGTTTTATTTATTCTGCCAGGAAGGATATGCATAAGTACATTCTCTAAATTTGAAGCTGACCTGGCCAGTTACACAAGCCCAAGCTATAAAAATTTTTTACATTTTTTGTTAGACTACCAGCTGATCTTGTTGGAAGTGCCATGAAATATCATTTTCTAGCCACACTCAAACATCTCTAAACAGAAGCATTTTTCATATTGTGCTCAGCTGATACATACAACACGGGAAACCACTGTCTCATCCAGTAGATTTTTCCCTTTGCAGATCTGACAAACACTGAGTTAGCTCAATGCTTAGTATTATTAGAAGTAAACTCCAGTTTTAAAAGATGTCTAAATCCTGTTGTCCACTGGGAACTCCTGCTGTCATTTTCTTCTGCCTTGCTATCTAAAGCATGTTCAACAATCCACTTTAAATGCCAACCATAGTAACTACAGCAAACCAAGACAGAGGGTACAATCAGCACAAACAGAAGAAACTAGGACTCTGACCCGAGCTGGAGAATCTAGGATGAAATTGCAAAAAAAGGAAGTTTTTAAAGCAGTGGCTTGTGTTTAACTGTGAACAATAAAGATCGTCTTCAATGTTTTGCACTACAACTCTTGAGCTTTGCTTCTTTATGTAATCCCCTCCATATGGTCTGTACTTCTGTAGAAATGCAGCATCAAGATGTTTTGTTGTTATGATCTTTGAGGGTGGAGTTTGCTTTTGAGACTGAACACTATGATGTAAGCTCTACCTGGACACAGAAGCACAGGAATGAGCACTAGAGCTAAAACAATTGATTAATTGAATTGCTCGACACAAAATTTACAATTTACCTTTGTTTTTCCAAGCAAAAAATCTAACTTCAAGTTCTACGTTTGAAATGCTATTAGCACAGTTATTTTATCTATATTAATTAATTAAAGTTTTAAGGTTTTCTATAGGTGGTGTTCTGACTTTTGCTGATTTATTAAAAAACAAGCATAAATAGGAAGCTGGAGCCAGGACACAGCTTTATTAAGCTAGGCTAGGCTAAGATAGCATCTGTGGCTCAGGAGGTAGAGCGGGTCGTTTCCTAACCGGAGGCTTGTCCAGTCAACATGTCGAGGTGTCCTTGAGCAAGACCCTGAACCCCCAGTTGCTCCCGGTGATGTCACCGGTATGTGAGTGCTTGGGAGTGCGAATGGGTGAATGGCCGAATAATGTGAAAGCGCTTTGAGTGTGCTGTAAAAGCATAGAAAGGCGCTATACAAGTATAAGACCATTTACCATTTAGTCCCAGCACCTAACCTATTTGACAGATAGGAAAGTGGTATTAGTCTTCTCGACTAGCTTTCGTAAAACAAAATAGCTATAGGCTTATCCCAAAATGTTAAACTGTTTTTTTAAAGAGTGCGGACATGAGTGTGAATCTGAAAATCTGATGTTTTCAAATCGATTAACACTTGGATTGAGGGAAACCAAAACTAAGATAAACATTACTGTGACCTCAGAATGTTTTATCAGGGTTGGTGTGCTGGTACTGTGAATGTTTTATCAGGGTTGGTGTGCTGGCTTTTCCTTGTTTTTTTGTTAGGGTTTTTTTTCGCAGGTGTGTCTAAACCAGAAAGCTGTTTATGGTGGTTGCTGTTTCAGAAATAAAATATTGCACTAACTGTAGCTAGTAGCTTGACTATGGCACTGTAGTCAATCTGTAACTTTCTTTTAATCTAAAGTTTATTGTGTGACATTTGTAGATTACTTTTCTGCTATTGTTTCAAATAAGATACTATAGGTGTCTCTCTCAACATTTGTATTTACTTTTTTTTTCTAGTGTTCGTTGTCCTGTTTCCAGCAGAGGACACTGTTGCTCCAAAAACTAGCACCAGACTCTGGAACCATGTTGGGATCAACAGGTAAGGCAGGCTGGTAAATATGCTGTTACACAGTTGATGATTTTAGGTGATTCAGATCCTTGGGCTGTTAGCAGTGCTGTAAAGGTCAGTGTATGACAGCAGCGTTGCTGATACTGATGAGAAATATTATTCTGTTTTGTATGTTATATAGTTTTCTTCAGTATTTCAGCCTGTAAGGAAATTGTCATGTCACAACCATTGACAAAAACAAGCATCTTCTGCAAAGACTACAGACAATAAAACTAGAAATATTACAGATGCTTAAAAAGTTCAGGATTTATGTAATTAAACCTCTTTTTAATTCACTATTTAATTTGAAAATTTGACAAAAATATTGATACAATAGAAAAAAATTCTTAATGAAAAGCTGTAAGACTTTACAGTTTCTCTAACTTTATTCTTCTTATTATTATTATTATTATTGTTATTTTGTGTGCATGTTCATGTGTGGGTTCTGTATGTACATAAAGCACCCGTATATTTTTTCAGCTCCCGGTTCCCTGGGCCTCGACGCTAACTCTCATTCTACTTCCAAGATGTAATCATTTTTTGTGAGTATAACCAACCAAGTATGATTAGTTTATCAAACGTGGGCATATGTATTTTACAAGAGATTGTCCAAAAAGAGAAAAAAAAAGTGGTATGATTAATTTAGCAGTGTTCCGCAGGGTCAAGGAAATTGATGCAGGATAATTGGCCACATAGGGAATCCTTGGCAATTTGTGCTTTCAGACTCTACTTGAGAAATTAGATGTCAGTGCAAATGTGAAATTGCTTCTCAATGTTCTCAAAGATTCCATGAAAATTTAAATATAAATTGTAAGTATTTCCAGCAAAGGGATCTTTTCCTTTTTTTGCATACCAACTTGAAATGAAGCCCTGTGAAAAGGATCTGAATGAAGTGAGTGTATGACGGAGGAGAAAAAGACATCCGAGCTTGTGTAAAGTTTGGGGCTGCACTCCGAGGAGGATGTTGGGGGCTCTTGCTCTTGGTAAAATCCTCATACAAGAATTAATTAAATTCTTTTTGACAGGAAGTAAAGTTTGAATTCACCAGAAGATGTGTAATTATAATATTCAATATATGTACACCTATAATGCAAAATATCACTCAGATGGTGGTGGGGTATAGCCTACTTTATTTCCTCAGATTGTCAGTGTAGGAGGTAGATGGTACAAACGTATGACATGTTTATATGACTGAGAATAAATTACACAGGGTTAAAAAATTAATATAAAGGAGCATATGTTTGTTTGAAAGAGGTTAGAGAATTTTGAATCTGAAAAGCACCCAGATGCTGATAAACCACTTGTTTTTTAAGCAGAGGTCATCAGTTATGTTTTATTAAATAAGTTTCAATTACACAGATTACTAAACATTTTTTAATCATTAGCATCATGGAGTGTGATCAAAACTTGTGGGAGAGTTTACATTCATGCAAGATCAAGATAAACTGATTGCTTAAAATTCTCACTCCAAAATCCTAGTTTTATTTAAATCTTAGTGTTTATTCCTCACAGACACACAGTGGAAAAGAAATTGCTAAACATGAGTATTTTTGGTAAGCATACTACATACTGACACTCTGGAAAATGGCTTCATTTGTCCTCATTAAAAGCTTAAAAGTCCATGAATAAATAATCATTAAAGGGGATACTTTCCCCCCTTTTTATATTCAGCCTTATGCAAAATACACTCTATGACTGAATAAATATGCTCCATAAAGCTGTTTAGAAACATGCCCTCCTCCTTCTACTTCCACATTTAGATGGCTGACATGCACCTACAAATGAGATCCTACGTTGGCTGTTGGTTTTGGAGGCAAAAATTGGACCTCTGAGAGTCAACTTAACGCAATTAAGTAAGGGTGATGAGTTTTTCCTCTCTGTGCAGCTTGAATCAGTAAGCAAGACGGAATCAAACTTAAAGACAAGAAGAAAAGAAAAGAGTGGGAGATGGGTATGCACAGACCGGTCCCAGCGGTTTAATTATTTTAATTATCTCTCCTCTTTCAGCTTTCCTAAAAAAGAGGCCATTAAAGGATGCCCGTTTGGGTTAATCTGATTAAAAAAACAAGATGGAGGGAAAGATGAAAGGCTGCAGATGTCAGTGCTAATCATGGGAGTTAAAACTGCTATTTGTGAACTGGGACGGTTGTTAAAGTGGGTAGAAAGTGCATGCAGTGTGAGAGTTTTTTAAACACATTTTCCTGATTTCCAAACGCTTCCTTCCCGCAGCCTCTGTTGATAAACTCCATCTTATGCATCTCTTCAAACTAACATCATGTTTGATTGTCTGCCGCGCTGTGTAACTGTGCTGGCAGCAGGTCAAGCAAACACAACACAGCTGGAGGAAAATAGTTTAAGCTTAGTCCCCAGTGATGTAATTTCTTTTTCATAAAGGAAGTAGCCATTTCAGGAAGTGATGAAAGCAAAATTAGCAGTTAGTTGGCTGTGGATCGGCCAATACAGCAAGCAGTTATTAATTTAAAGTCTCTTTGCAATTTATTCTGAGGGAAAAGATAATCACAACCTTAATCTTTCTTGTTTCAAGATGTGTGAAAGTAGCATAGGAAAATGAGTTAGGATGGGTGTAACTACAGTGCAAATACAAAGCATTTGTGCACTCACTTCTCTGTTTCTCTTCTATGTTCAGTCATACTTTCGTGGGTGTGCAGTCTTGTTCCAAGATGGTCATTTCTGAGGATTTTTTTTATTAGGTTGCTTTTTAATGGAAACATGTTCAAGTTTTTTTCTTGTTCTTAAAAAAATCTTTTTTATTTTTAAAGAAAATAATATTGTTATTATTAGCTAAAAATCAATTTTAGATAAAACGGACTTGATATACTTCAGATTATTTGCACAGTGTAATAACTAAATATGTTTATGAGGCCATATGTATCAGCACTACATCATTCAGCAGGCCAAATGCAACACTGTCAACTTTCATAATGCAGGGAGTTGTTAAAGTACCTCTGACTGCAGAGCTTGACATTTGTTCAGGCAAAAATGAGCACAAAACCAGCACAGGTGTTGAGCCACAGCATGGTGAGAGAGGAAAAAAACAAAGATCTACTTTCAAACTAAATCAAGCAGAAGGAATGTCCTGAGTGTGTACAGAGATGGACGGGAGCCCATGCAATATTAAAGTACCGTGTCTGGCAATGCCAACCATGCCACTCCTTTCCATGGCTCCCGCCCTCCCGGCTTCCCGGCTATCGGCTCTTCCCTCAAGGTGACACTTCAAAGCGGGCACACAGACGTGGCAGGCTTGGCTGTCGGCATGAAGCCAGCCCCCACCCTCCTCTTTCTCTCCCGCCCACCATCCATTCTGCCCCCCTGCTCCCACCACCTCAAAGACACAGCTTCTACCCCTGCTGGACCAGGTCAGCGCCAAGATCCATATCGCTTGCCGCCTTGGGAGCTGCTGTCAGAAAACTCATCTTCACAAGCTTAATTAATAACGGGCCATTCCTAGTGCAAACCCTCTGAATCTGCAGCTTGTTTTCATCGATCCC
Source organism: Monopterus albus (assembly GCF_001952655.1). Lineage (NCBI taxonomy): Eukaryota > Metazoa > Chordata > Actinopteri > Synbranchiformes > Synbranchidae > Monopterus > Monopterus albus. The sequence continues at coordinate 2,426,294 of NW_018127930.1, forward strand.
GTTGGTGAGTTCTGAGGCCTCAACAGAATGCAAACAAGGACAGAAGGGCTGGTTGGGGATGCATCCAAATCATTTGAATTTCGATTACTGGGATTAACATGCATTATTCTCCATGCTTTACAACCTATTTTCTGTGTTGTACAGTGTACCTACCTGTCTTTCTTTTTTTTCTTTAAAAGATGTTTCTCTTCTACAGATGATTGGAGACAGCCGAACCAAAGAATATAGGGCTGCTCAGTTGGGATAGAAAAGACATAAATGTGCACACATACTCACACCCAGTCTGCATCAGCTGGGTCAGGCGCCTGTAATCACCTCTCAGAGGTGGAAGGAGAATTTTACCAAGCATGCCATGATCAATATTTGCAGATTTGTCTTCCTGTATCAACCTCAATTAAGAGCTGAGAACAGGTGACAAGGCAGCACAGTTAGATTGTGAGGAGGTCTGCGGCACCCCCGTGTGATATCTGTGAAAGCACTCATCAGTGTGTAGAATGGGCCTCAGCACGCCGGGTCATCTCCCCCTCACCCTGTGCAGCACATGGCTGATTGTCTCACCGTTGGAGCAAGCAGGGTTGTTGTTTTCCGAGGTGAGAGGATGAGCTCTTTCAGCAAGCTGGACTTGGTTTTTTTAATAGGGCCCCAAGTCTGGTACTTCCCAGGCCCACTCAGGCCGCCACACTGGTGATGAGGAGGGCAACTCAACCAATTTTACTTCTCCTCCTCCTCTTGCCAGTCCTGAGCTCATGTTCTTACTGTATTTTTGTTTACTGCATGTGTTCCTCTGCCTCACACAGCATTCTTGATGGGATGAGCAGCGAAAAGAGTGCAGACAACCCTGTGTGCCTTGAGAAGTCCTGGTTAAATGGTACCTGGCTTGAAAACACAAGGTCTGAAAGTATGAGCTCAGCCACAGGAGTATTGCAGCATTTAGGGCAAAGCACTGGTTACTTTAGCTGACACACTGATATAATTAGGTCGTAATAAATAAGAAAAGGCAACGGGGAGTGAGGGTGTGTCTCAACAGCGGTGATTAGAGAAACCACATAGGTTGGTTTTTAAGATTTAAAAAAAAAAGTGTCACCTGTCTACCTGCTTGGTCTCACACACTTTTACTCAGTGTCCTACTTGCAAAGTCCTCAGAGTGTTGATCTGATCCCCAGAAGCCCTGGCCCTTTAAGTGAGCTAACTGGGGTGGTTGTAGGCTCAAACTAACCTTAATTAGTGCACTTACAGCACAGCAAGGGCAGGTACGAAGGCGAGCCTCTGCACTGCAGTTTCCCTCAGATTAAGCCTCTTTTAGATGAGGCTGTAACCTCCCACAATGAGGCGGTAATTAACTTCATTAGCTTTCAATTCTCTTTGGCAAAGTGAGTGAGGCTTAGTTTTGGCCTCCGATGAGATAATAGTCGCAGAAATGGGTAATCTCGTCTGTCTGTGTTTTATCTCCACCAATGTTGCTGTATTTCATGTGTGCTACCTGCTGTTCATCTTGGCGACATGCATGTGCATGAGTGGGTTGTAATGAGTCAGGCATTGGGTTTTAATAAGCAGAGCTTTACCCACAGATCCTTCTGTGATTTGCATCCATGTCGGACACGAGGCGTAAAGCGGAGTGATTGATTCATGGCTCGTCCCATATTGGAGCGAAAGAGAGGGAGGAGAGACAGAGAGGGGAAGGCAGTAGATTTATTATCAAGCTCAGCGACAAAGGGAGGAAGAGAGTGTGCATATGTTAATCCGCTGGCTGAACGATGATCAAAGACTGGAACAAGCTGAGCCCTGCTGATCGCCTCAGGGCAAACGATGCTCTCCAAGCAGCTGGGAAAGTGTGCAGGCGAGGAGTAAACAGTTACAAAAATCAATAGCCAAGGTTCGGACTTTGGCTTGGTGTGAAGGTCAAAGGAGGCTGGTGTGCATGGTGCGTGGAGGGAAGTCTGGAAACCCAGGGTGCTTTTAGGCCAATTTAAGAGAAGTGCTGTGTTTACAGCTGAGTTGTGTCCAGGCATGAAGGAAGTTCAAGCTGAGGTTACAGCTGCTCTGGTCAGTCTGGTGAGAAGGAAAAAAGCAGTTTCTGGTTCAGACTCAAGCATCTAAGGATTTGGATTCATGGGCAGTGGTATGGGTTTGTGTTTGGAATAAGGACCTCAGCTCATTTGGGTTTCAAAGGAAGGAGAATTTTCTTTGTAGTGTCAAAGCACCCTGTATACGTCTCATTTGTTTATCTGTTATCCCACCTTCTTCTTTAGACTAAGTATTCCCACTAGTGTTCTACTTCAGGTGTCCATGCTGTTTGGCTGCTTTGGGAATATGCAACAACCCATCAATTTTCAAAATACCCAATTCTCCTATATGTGATCATGTAGAGATTATAGATAGATAATGTGATTGCCTATCATGAAAACCACTGTATCGGTTTGTAAAATATAAATATTACCTGCCATTGCTCTATTAATTATGAATTTGTATCTTTGTTTGCCTATAGTTGAGTAATTAAGATGGCTTGGCTTTTTAGCCCCAAGCTTTGGTGTCTTTTGACTTCCTCCACTTCTGAAGTGGATTGTTTTGATGATTAGTAACTTTGTTTAATCTGCTAATGATGGCAGCACCTCAGGCTAAATGCCTGATTTGTGCTTACCAGTTTATTTATTCATTTGTACTTTTGACGTGTTAATCTGCATAAACGGCACTGAGCTCCACCAGGACCCCCAAATGTCTCTCTGCACCTGTCAGTTAGAACAAATCTGAAACACCAGGAAGCAGTCACCCTGGTGTCTGCACCCTGATCAGGGTAGAAGTCTGCCTGTCAGTCAGTCTGATCTGCCCTTCATCTGTAAAGTTTGAAGTGTTAATTGAGCAGAACAGCTGCATGCTAATTAAGAGTGATGAGCAAATGTGCACCACAACAGCACAAAATAGTTTTTTTTTCTCAGAATCGGTGCAGAAGGTAGCACAATTGTCTGTGTTGTTTTTAACCTGAATATGTATAAAACCAGTATGAAAAAACACATCAGTGGCTGCAGTGACTTAAGCATTCTGCATACATGTTGGCTATGTGTATTAGTGCTTTGTACAAGTATAAATTACTTTTGGTCTTGTCCTGTAGCTTTGGTGCAAATTTTGCAGGATTGCTCAGTGTAGATGTGTGCATGAGCCATGTAACGTAAGATACAGTTGCACAAACCATTCAAGAGTAACAGCAGTTTATGTCAAACTGCCCATACCTTAAATGCGTTCAGCACCAGATTAGAGGACAAAATATCAGTGAAGTAAAATTTAAAAACTTTTTGGCGCTCTCATCCATCCATCTTTTATTTTTCTCCTCACAGTTAACTAAAATCCAGTCAGTTCTTCTTTGACCCAAACTACAATAAATACCACAAGACTCTTGAGTAGTCTTTGAAATTGTAGCAATCACATATGGGACCAGAACAAGAAGGTTCTCTGTGTTGATAATGGCCACATCGCCTGAACAGTTTGCAGCATATGAATTGAGAAGTTTTGACCCAGGAATTGTTAGACGGGAAACACCAAGAGAGTAGACAACAAACCAGGCATCAAAGAAACCTGGTTGACCTCTCATTCTGCAGCCTGGCCATTAGCAAATCCTGCAATATGTTGTCAGACAGTTGTAGACCTATAATTTACTGCAGCATGACTAGGTTAGCCCCACAGCAGGCTTCTGGTTATCTGATGCAAATGTTCCCAAATGAAACGAATGGGAAATATCTACAAGCTCTGAGTAATTGCAGCTGATAAAAAATGCATGGAGTTGCTGGACTAGCTTCCTGCAGACACAGGGAAGTTATCTCTCATTACCCGGACTGTGATAAAGTGCACCGACTTCACCATCAAGCTAAAGCATTGCATGCGGCTCTGTCTAATAAAGGCTGCTGCCTACCTTGCTCATGAAATCTATTTGCTGCAGTTTGTTATGGAAGGGAAATATTGTTAATGGCTGCAACGATTCATTTTCTCTGTATGTCCTTTGACACTTGTCTCCGTAGTTTAAAAAAAATCCCTGCACATGAAACCTAGGAGTTTTACTCATTGTAAAACTTTATTTATTTATATACAAATATGAATGTACACTATATGGAGATTTCACACTACCAACTTCTACAGTACACTTAAGAAGTAAAAAGGAGTTAGTTGCAGTTCTTCATTATTATACTGGGGACTACTGTATCAGTTAACTGCAACCTAACTTTGTGTTTCTTGCTGTGGCATAATTACAAACCTCAAGTCAGTGTCAGGAGTAGCACTGATTGAGTCTAGAGTGGGCATTATACTGTAAAATGACATTACATTTGAACATTTTGCTTGGAAAGCTGTATTAATATCCCTCTAAACCATGCTAGCAGTGTGGCTTATATCTCAACTATTTGACAGATTTCCATAAATTTGGTTTATAGATTGACGTCCCCCTCAGGATAAATTGTAAAAACACTGGTGACCACCTGGCTCCTCATATATAGCACAATCTTCAGATCAAATTTCAGTTATCCTCCATGTTTTCTCATCAGCCTTGGCTGATAAAGCTGTTTAATGCTAAATATCAGATATTTCAAGCTAACCCACTAAATTAAAATGGTGAATATTGTAAATATTATACCTGCTGCACATCTGCATATTTGTCACAAGTATGGCTGTAGACTCAGTCATATTTGTTTTCTGGTCTCATATCAGTCAAATCTGTCTTACATGGAATGGTTTGACAACAATGCACTACCCCTGGATGTTAACATACATTTTAAAAACTAGACAGTTGTTCATATTGCAGTGAAATGAAAGGAATCCAATTGTTTCCTGAAAAATTATGACTTTTTAAAAAAATATGTTTTTGAACAGTTTGGGCAGCTATGTAACATGCAAGCAATCTGTAATAATTGGCTAAAGTAAGCAAAACCCATGTGATGTATTGTCCGCTCAACCTTATCAAATTCTTCCAGATATGCTGTCAAAAAGTGATCCATTTCTGATGACAAATAACATTTCTATGAACTTTGAGATCTGCATGTAGCCTATGGAGATGAAAGGATAATCACAATCCAGTAAGGAAAAAAAACTCAGCTAGGGTTAATGCTTGTGGCAGTGCACTGACGTCAACAGCTGTTCTCAAACAAGCCCTGTGATGACTCATTGACAGCAGAAGCTCCCGATTGCCACTTTCACTAACTGGGGAAATGTCAGCCTGTGCACTTGACAGAGGCTGATCACAGTCCCTCTGCAACTCCTGCCTGCCAGAACGAGGCAGTGATAGAATAGCGCTGGTGTTTAATGGATGTGAGAACAATCTTGACCTTCTCCAAAGAGCAGGCTCTCTGTCTCCATTAAAAAGAGCCTTTGCTTTGGTCTGGATCAGAGCCTTGGCTCGGGCTGTGCCACAGGGAGTAGCCAGACAAAGGTAATTGTAAGCTTCCTCTGCCCCTATACCTCCACAGCAGTACCCAGGGGAGTGCCTGTGGAGGACGCAGATTTTGAAATGGAGAGAAACTGCACACAGACAAGTAATGAGTAGGTTATTAGCACTGAGGTGACTAATTACCTAATTGTACTGTACTGTCTGGGGGTGTGGGTGGGGGCTGCAAGGTGAGGAGAGGAGAGGGGAGCAGAGGTGGAGTGTTTGGAGAGACTCGGGTTCATCTCCACTCAACTCCTGGCCCAGGCTGGGCTGCAGGGTGGTTCCCTCACTACATTTACTTCCCCGCGGCATCCCCCCAGCCTGCTGTTCGGGTCCCTGTGACATCTGCTTGTAGCACAGCATGTCCTTCCTCCCTGCCTCCCCAGAGGTCGGTGCCCCCACCACCATCACCACCAAATGCACCCACACACCCGCATGCCTCCCCTGTACAGATGTTGCGGTCCCTGGATGCTGCCTGCATGGAGAGCGTCAGGCCCGTTTGATGTGTGATGAAACAGAATCGAGCGAGCCACTCGGGGACTTGAGGCGCAAAGGGGGGAGAGAAGTTGAGGAAGGGTACAAGGAAAGATGGTAGTGGGGGAACAGGAGAGGTGGGGGTGAGTACAGGGAGTAAGGGACGTCGGGATACGTCTCATTACAATATCAATCAGAGGCTGGGCACAGAGCACGGGGTTGGGATGTCCCTGCACTGGAGGTCAGAAATCTCAGGAGGAGAAGGATGGGACGAAGGAGAGGTGAGGAAAGGAGGTGAGATGATGGGAAGGAAGGAGAGAATGCAAGATGAGAGGAAATAACTGTCAAGAAAGCAAGGAGGATGAAATAACACAGGAGATGAGAGAAGAAGAAATGAGATTAGTGGAGAAGAACAGAATGGAAGGAGGAAACCAGAAAAGAAATTGTATCAGAAAAGAAAGAAGAGGAGAGGAACTAAGAAGAGAGCAGATGAGATAAAAGTAATTAATAAAGGAGAGAAGCCGCAAGAATAGAGAAGAAGAAATTAAATTAGTGGAGAGGAAAAGATGAAGAAATGAGAAAAACTAAGATGGGGAGAGAGAGATTAAAAGGAGATGAGAGAAAGGGTACTGTAATGAGTAGAAGATAAAGGAGATGAAATGACAAAAGTAGAGGAAACAAGGGGGAAGAAAGTATACGAGAAGAGGGCGGGGAAGGAAGTGAAACCAGAGTAGCAAAAGGAGGAAATGGCATTAGAGCGGTATGAGCGAACAAGAAAAACAGATATAGAGTAAGTATTGTAGATGAGAGGCAGAGGAGTTGGTTGCAACTTTCTCTCATGTCTCCTTTCTGTCTTTCTTCTTCCAACATGGCCTCCTTCCATCATCTCTTTGCTCTGCATTACTCTATACTGCCTGATTTACTCCTGCATCTCTCAGCCTAAACTTGTTCCCTGTGCAGTATGTTAATTATTGTTGTGAAAGTTAAGGACAGTTGTAAGGGTGATGATGATGTGATTATGATAACCACTCAGTGCAGGCAGTGTTGTGCCACTATGAAAAAGTTTAACGGGAGGAATTGGGTGAAGAAGTGCTAACAGGGGATGAGGTGAAGCGATGGATAGGTTAGTAGTTAAAGATCAAAGTGAAAACAAAGGCGTATTTCAAACGGGCCTGGAGAGCTTGGCAACAGACCCGCGGCTCCTCTGATAATACTTACATCTATAAATGTTTCTTTTTTATTTATTTATTTTCCTATTTATTTTTAAAATTATTCATTGCCATAATAATTTGGGCCTAACAAGCACTTGAGGGAGACGGCTTCTTTTTACATCTCTCTCCCCCATTTCTTTAGTTCCCCGCTCTGTAGTGCTGGGAGCTTGGGGATTTGGGGGCACTATTAGAGAGAATTTCTTTTATTTGCTGCTAATGAATGATATGCATGATACTTTTTTCTTGTGTACTTTGTGGGGGTAACTGCGAGGATTGGGGCAGGAGCTGGAGGATTGGACTTTTTTTTTTTCCCAAGGCTTTGTTCATTTAACCCCGT
>NW_018127930.1:2433787-2440700 GCF_001952655.1 Monopterus albus
CCAAGACTTTGTTCATATAACCCTGTTATCGCCTTCCGAGTGAGTGCACGAGTTTGTTATCATCACTTTGCCAGATTTCCAATTCAAATATGCTATCATATTTCACTTGACACCCGTGATATGGCATAGTTTGACTTTGTTTTGCTATTTTCAGTCACTGTGTGTCTATAAAATATGGGTTAACTGGTCTGTTAACCCATATTGTTCTTGATTCTTAAAATGAATCCAGCTGTTTGTTATGCCCACAGGGTGCACAAGCACTTTACTCAATGTTGGACAGACATTGTATGATTTTATTAATCACAGATGTTGTTTTAATCGGCCTCTCTGCCCTGCCAAAACGTACCACTTTTATTGTCACACTCTACGATGGATTGATGAAATCACGATTAGGGATGCTCACTGTGAACATAAACAACAAAGTTTGCATGAGTTTTGCTCATTGACAAGTGGGGCAACCACATCTGTGCTTGAAATGGAGCTCAAGCTGTAAAGTGTCTGCCCAGCTTTTGTCACAGATGAGTCCCAAATTCTCACACACTGACAAAAGATCAATTTATTACATACCCAAAAACTGTTTGATAGCTTATTTAAGTTAAACAAAGAACTTTGCCAGTTGTGTTGGCACTGGTCTCATGACCAAAATGTGTTTGTCTTTCATATTTTGCAAACTTTTTACCTTTTCAATAAATAATAAATTGACCCCTTTTAAACATCTGAAGAGCCTATGTGAGTTAGTGTGCTTCAGTTATGGGACTGCTGGAAACACACATTTGATAGTATTGTTTGAGAAACCTAATTTTAAGAGCACAAGCCTTTTTACAATGACATGTTTCAAACAGCTATATGATTTAACACTGCAGCAGTGATTTGCTTAAATAAGTACTTGGATACAAACGTGCATTACGTTCACAAAAGAAAAATAACATCCATATCTTATAATTATATGGACAGCTTATATAATGTGATAGTTTCCCTTTTATTATCAGATCATGATGTTGCTGTTCTAATTGTTAGATTCATTTTCTTTGGTAAATACAATGTGCTTTCATACTTTAGTTTCATATTCAACTCTCATGACTACTGTCTAATGTACACCTGGTAGACAGGTGCACAAGAGAATGAGGTCATCTCCTGCTCCGTGTCAGCACTGAATTTACTCAACAAGGTATTTCACAGACCTTTTATTAGGCATTAAGCTCATAATATGAAACAGCATATTATAGCTACTAGAACCACTAGCAAAAATAATTTTCAATAAATGTTGATTATATTCAGTCCTAACATTTCTCTTGAAATGATGCTGTCCATATAGTGCCGTTTTCTTTGTTTCTAAAATTGTCTAGTAATGCATGTTAATATTTAACAAAGTAAAGTATTGATTTTTCTGGTTGTTCAAAGATGTTGATATTGGCGGGGGAAGCACTGACCTTCACCTCTGACAGCAGGAAATAATGCAAATACCTTTTAACGTGTCATCTCAGTAGACTTTTGGAACAATCACACACACACACACACACACACACACACACACACACACACACACACACATATATACACTCAACACAGAAATATAAGCTATTTTGCCTGCAGTGATGGCTGCAGTATTTTATTCCAAATGTTAAAACAGCAGCACACATCAATATGTGCTCTGTGCTGGCGTAAACATGGCCTGATAATGACCTCCCTCCTGACTGGAGAGAGCTCTTGTTCCTCCACTGTCCATCCTCTCCACTTCTCTTCTTCTTCTTTGGTGTGATGTGTGCGTCGACCTGGGCTCTGAAAACTTTGAAGTTGCCTCTCTGCCACCTTCTGCCTAAATCGGCAGCTTCAGATGGGAGTTGATGGAGGCGCTATTGTCTCCCTTTGGAGCATGCTGCAAGAGAGGTTGTGTGATGAATGTTTGAGCAGCGGTGATAAAGCAGCACTTTTCCCATGCTGAGAGACATGCTAGAGGCTTCACACACCTCATTGGTCAGGAGGGGAGAGTCCAGACCGGGCCGCTTTATCTTTACCTCCATGAGTGGGTTATATGGATGGGGCTTCTGGGAGCTCTGGGGCTAAAGGTCGACTGTGTGAGTACAGAGCACAAGTCCATAACACATCTGAGAGAAAATCATCATCATCATCATCATCATCCTTTATTAGCAGACTCAAGGTCCATACAAAAAAGAAATAAAAGAAAAAAAAGAAAGGATATAAAAGAAGAAAAAAATAAAAATCATAAAAGATATTTATACCAATGTTTCCACAGAGAGGATTGGTAACGTACTACACTAAAACCAGGATTAGCCAGCATCATTATAAGACTGTTCTCAGAGTTATTCACACGACAGATAAATCTGTACATCAGGTTTCTCATTAATGCCTGAAAGGTACTAACATGGACCTGTGAACACAACAGACTGGCGCTGGTGGACCTAGGCTTCTTAAGCAGAATCCTCAAGGCATCATTATAAGCAACTTTAAGTTTCTGTAAAGTAGCTACCTTATATTTACACCACAATGGGGCAGTATACAACGGTGTACAGTATGTTCTGAACAGATGAACTTTAACATTAGCAGAACACATGTGAAATTTCCTAACCAACATATTAGCTTGAGCATACAAAATGCGACACTGCCGATATATATCCTCATCATCAGAAAGCTGATCTGTAATGAAATGTCCTAAATATTTAGTTTTTCTACAGACACTCAACCTTTGTCCAGACAAACAAAAGTCTGGGAAACAAAGTTCTTTGTCCCCTTTAGTCCGACAGATCAGTACAACACTCTTTTCTGCATTATATTTCACATCATACTTCAATCCATAGTCCGAGCACACATTCAGCAGTTGCTGAAAACCAGCACTGCTGGGCGAAAGTATGGCCAAATCATCAGCATACATAAAATGATTTACAAGATTAGGGCCTATCATACATCCAGTGTTACATTTATTCAATTGTTCAAACAACTCATCCATATATAAGTTAAACAGGGCTGGTGACAGTAGCCCCCCCGGCGCACCCCATTACAAACACCAAACGAGGCTGAAATAGTCCCACCCCATTTAACCTGCATCTTCTGATTAGAGTACCAGTATGCCAAGATTCTCACAATGCTATCAGGAACCCCTTTTTTGCTTAATTTATCCAAAAGCTTAAAGTGATTAACCCTATCAAATGCCTTGGACGCATCAATAAAACCCAACAAGACCGAGGAGTTTTGTCTGAGGTACTTCGGTGCTGCCTCCTTCAGACTGTAGATACACAGATCTGTCCCCAGCTTGGATTTAAAACCAAACTGATTATGTGTGGTTGTTATACAATGACACAGGCGATCAAGCAATATCTTCTCAAGAACTTTAGATATAACACTGGCCAAAGCTATTGGCCTATAGTTATCCAGACTCCCAACTTTGCCAGCTTTGTCCTTCATAACAGGCACTAAGGTAACAGACAATAAAGAATCAGGTAGCAAACCATGAGTCATGAACCCAGAGAAGCACAAAGCAAGCAACACAGCAATCTTTGGGCTTGCATGCTTCAGATGTTCTGCTGTAATATTATCCGCACCAGCTGCCTTATCATCAGACAATTGCATTATTGCTCGATGCACCTCACTAGAAGTGATCACCACAGCATCCTCACTAGCAATGCTTCCCACTACATAGGGATCACTTTTAACACAATTAAACAATGCAGAATAGTGTTCTCTCCACAGATCAGCAATATTATCAGCCCCAGATACTCCCTCTATGGCACTGGGCAGTGGTGAATTAACCCTATTCAGAGCCCTCACCTCATTCCAAAATCCCCAAACATTATTGTGTGCCAATTTTTCAGCCATAGCATCCGCTCTCATATTCTGTTCACATTTAGTGATATAGCGAACAGCATATTTATACCTTGCCCCAGTGATCTTTTTATTCTCCAGTTCAATTCCAGCCCTGGGTCTACCTACTTGCACCCATTCCTTATACGCTTTTATAGCTTCTGCATGATGTACCGCCACATACTTCTTCCAGCCTGGCTTGATGTTTTTAGCCTTTATACCCGTAAAGTATGATCTACTACTCTCATAGATAGCATCAGCAATACCTTCATACATTACACAAAGATCCCTAGAATGAGAAGTATCCTTACAGTTAACATCCGTACACATAATGGCCTGTCTGGGCAATTTTACCTTACTTAAACCATTATCTGTCATCATACAATATGTGGCAAGATCATCTTTTGAAAGTTTAGCCCAGCACATCTTAACCTTACAACCATCATTTACCCTGTGTGTCAGCTCAGGAAGATTGTTTATATCCAGCAACATAACAAACTGTACATGATCTGTCATAGAATAGTCATATAAGATTTCCATAGATTTCAAGACAGCATGTGCATCAGCAGTGCTAATGCAATGGTCAAGCCATGACATTGTATGCCATGCTTCACTTATATAGGTATAGCTATCTGCTGGTAACAATGACTGACTGGACAATATATACCGACTATCCTCACAAAACTGCAGCATATGCTTAGCAAATGCCGACTGACTGTCCAAGATATCAGCATTCATATCACCTACCACACAAATGGATGTACAGTTATACTCACAAATAAAAGAGTTAATAAAAGCAAGTCTATTCAAATACAAATCTTCATTCTGTAGACACTCATATGGCATATAGACATTCAAAATGACAAACTCCTTATTAGCCAACTTCAAATGAACAGCAATACACCAGAAAAGATGTGTGGTGATGCACAAATTCACACTGATGCTGGATCGTTCTTCTTTTTTAGACATGCGACACAAAAACAAACTTTGGACTGATATGCATGGATTCTTAGGACTCATGTTGATGTTAAGTTCAAGACTGTAAATGACCATTACTTAATAAACCTCATACCTCATCTTCTTCATGCTGCATGAGTGAACATTTAACTTTTAAACTGGCAGCAGATATGTTCTAAACATGCTCAGGTATGAATGAAGAGCTACCACAGAGAGACTCAATTAGAGCAAATCAGTGAAAGATATCACTCAGATGCATCTTGGAGATGTTAAGACCTCCTCTTTGTTTGTATCTACACAGCTTGTTGCTCCCCAAACCTTGAACATCTGTCGGACAGGAGAGAGGTGTTGGGGGGGCTGATGGCAGGCCACATGGGGAAGGTCTCCTCTTCCTCAGTCTGTCAGCCCACCTGAATCTTGCTGTGGCAGGCCTGCCCTAGGCAAGACCACAGGCTAAGGCCTCCTGTGGGCCTCCAGTAGGGCTTGCCATCCTCCCTGAACCCATTAGAGCACCCCTCCTTCCACCTCCGCCCAGGTGGCCCCCACCCAGCCCTGCAGCCCTCTGCCTCAAATGCCATTGCTCTCCATCCTGCTCTGCTCTGTACTGAAATAACACTATTGTTTTCCACTGGTTGCCATGTTGTGTGTGTAATAGGAGCAGTTTTGCAGCAAGTTATTTTTTTTTTTCTGCCTTTGCTTGCCTTGTCCTCAGGCTGCAAGAGAGAGGCTCCAGCTTCCAGTGTTGTGAATATTTTTCAGAAACAAATCATAAAAAGGCCTTTTTACAGGTCCTGCACTAATGTAGTGTGGCTCTCATTTGTATCTGCCACTCCATTGGATAGTCCAACACAGAGAACTGCTGAAGCACTTAACTGGGATTCACTGTGTCTTATAGGAAAGACAATAGCTGGAATATTTCTGTTGTGTATTCCTCTCTTTTGTTCTTACATCTCTGATTTAATGAGATTGTGTTGAGTGTGGCTAAGATTCTTAAAAGGCAAGGTGGTGTGTGTGTGTGTGTGTGTGTGTGTGTGTGTGATCAGATATTCTGGATATCCTGTGATTCTCTGTCCATTTGAGTCTTTTTGATCTAAATGAAGCTACAGGGTGCAGAGCCTACCCTGCATGTGAATCAGACTCAGCGACTTTGCATACGAGCTGCAGAAATATCAGGAGAGCAAATTCATGTTCAGCCCCACTTGTGGATATAATTTGTGAATGTGAGCTTCTAAAGCATGCTGTAATGGTTCAATTTATAATTAATCATATTTGATTTGCCAGATTGCCATAAAACTTGGGGAATAAAAATTCGGTGTTGGGATCTCAGATTTTTTTAAGCATTAAGTATTCATGATCCTTGATGGATTTTATAAACTGTGGCAAATCCATTGCCTTGAATATTGATTATTTCTAATTAAAAATGCAGTTTAAGACCTTTAGTAGCTTTCTTTGGTCAGTTTCCCTTTTTACAGCTTTCACATTACTTCGTAAAGTCCTGACCCCCTTGTAGTGTTCACCTGCTTGCAGATCAGATGCCAATTAGCTGTAGAGCTCTTTAACAAGCAAGTCATCAGTTCTAATCGGTATGTGGTTAACTGTGATACATTAAAAGGTGAAACCCATCATGCTGAATGATGGCAATGTTGCTGCTAAGCTCAACTGGTAACAGCTGCCTACTTTGCTGAGAGGGTCACCCTATAAACAAATACTCCCATGAGCATAGCGAGAGGATGGGACATCGACTGTTAAGATGATTGGCATACAAAAATTAAGAAATGTGAAAGAAGTGTGCAGTTGGAAAAAATTGGCATTTTCTGGTTCTGTATTAAATTTTTTGGATATGTATTGGGTGTATCTCAAAATGTGTAGGCCCATGAAATGATTTATAGGAACCTTCTATTCAGCTCTGTCTCCTGAAATGATGATTTTAGCATGAAGACAGAAACAGTGAAACAGTGAGCATCCTGTCTGTTAGTTGAACAGTAGAATCAGGGATGAGAATAAAAAACTTTTGGATTACACTGGAGCTAGTACTGCCAAGTGCACATACAATCAATCTAACTGTTTTGTGGCATAAACCCAAAGTCTTGCACAATCCAACCCACTCATTAGCAAAGGGGTTTTCTGGTACAAGAACACA
>NW_018127930.1:2440740-2450229 GCF_001952655.1 Monopterus albus
TGCTGAACTGAATAAAACATTGCTATAGTCCATAGAGCTGTTACATTTCCTTCCTTACTCTATGATAAGATCATAGTCATTGTTGAAACAAAGTTGAATGTAGGTTGGAGCCAGGTAGCAAATTCTGTTCTCCACTGTTAAAATGGAGTACAAATGACTCAGAGTACATTTGCTTTCTAACATGCCACACTGGGCATTCACATTACAGTTTGTCAGAAAAAACATAAACATAAAAAAGTATGAATCACTTATTAAAATGTTTTTATTCAGTTCAGGTCAAATACATTTATTTTTTCCTCCAAACTAACATCTTACTGTCCTCAGTGTTGTAACATTATGCGGCTTCTGAATGTGTTTTGGTCCGTACTATTCTCCGTTTGTTGATGGTTAAATTTTTGAGTTCAGTTCAATACAAAACCAGGCCTTTATAAGCACTGTTTGTAGGGTTGATTAACTTAGTAACCTCTTGTACGTGTTAGTCGTAACTCAAGGGAGCTCTGCTGCTGAAAGCTTGTGATTCAGTCAGTGAAAATTATTTAGTATAGTCACTTCAACTTGTGGATTCGGTGTTAAATATGTGTTTGTGCCTGGTAAACTGAACACGTGTAGTGGTCACTGGTCATTTTAAGAATTTGAACAAAGAACCAGGGCAGTGGTTTTTCTGGTGAGGACAGTGGCTTTCCAAGCTCTGTGGTAGGAGGCTGGACTGTGTGGTGATATTGGCAAAATGGCCGGATGTACTGTTTACTTCTACTTTGCTTTTATGATTAAACTGTTAAAATCTATATCCGTAACATACCAAGACTGTAATGAAATTCCTGAGTGTATTGAATTGAGCGATGGTATGTTTGATTGTTTATGAACAGAACTTTTCAAGTGCAAGAGGAAGATATTGTTCTTCAGAAGTTTCATAGTCTCATTAAAAATTCTCTAAGCTGAGTTGCCCTGTTTTAAATATTGCTTTATTGATGTTCTTGTCACAGCTGAACTGCATTTTCTTATAAAATTGAATTACATTTTCATATGGGTGGGAGCCTTTACAGTTAACTTTTAGCAACAGCCGTTTACTAAAATAAAATTTCATGAGTTGTCAATGCTAATTCATAACATCTTGGGGATTCTGTGAAGGCATCTGGAGAACAAGCCATTGATGTATGTTTGCAAAATTGTCCTTTTAAACACCAGAATGTGTTTAACTGTTGAACAAAAAAACCTTTCTGGTTCTATGAAGCTATCTGAGACACTTACATTTCAGAAACCCTTTTAGGTGAAGCTGTTTGGTACATATGAGGGATCTGAATCTCATTACCTGAAGTCAGAATAGTTGGCAGACAGCTGTTTTTGCTAATGTGTGCGCAGGGACGAGGGAGGAGGAGGATAATGGCAGGGCGGTG
This sequence comes from Monopterus albus, assembly GCF_001952655.1. Lineage (NCBI taxonomy): Eukaryota > Metazoa > Chordata > Actinopteri > Synbranchiformes > Synbranchidae > Monopterus > Monopterus albus. Next base: position 2,442,135 of record NW_018127930.1, read on the forward strand.
AGGTGTAGTTGTGGATGTGCAGGTGCACAGCAAATGTGACAAATGTACACAGAAACCAGAAAGTGGAATGAAACACAGGAAGGAAAGATAAAGAGGAAGAAGGGAATCATTGAGCGAGACCGGTGATGTGGGTGTTGCGAGGCTTGGCATAAATCGTCGTAGATTACGGAGCCTGTGGAGATCTTTCGACTTGTGTTCCTCCGATTCCTGCCTTCTGTTTTGACATGAGAGCGAATGAGGTAATCCACTGTGCTCAGGGGTACACAGGCTCTGCTCCCATCTGGGCTTTGAACCTTTTGCTCACCTCACACTCGGTCTCTGGTGTGTCATGTTACAGTGGAGCATGTCAGACAAAGAAATTAAAGATGGCATTTTACAGGGAAACACTCGGCTCTTTTGGTAACGTGGCTCCAAGAAGAATTTGACAAATTCATTTAAAAGGATAAAAGAAATTCCCCAACCCATAAACATTTTTCCCCTCACCATTTAAAACATATTTACCTTACCTGTTATGTCACTTTGTGCACATTAATGTGCATTTGCGTGGTTGCATTTGTGTACTCATTCATTTTTCATACTGGTAATAGCACTGCTTTGCAGCTATTGCTTTCAATCAGCTTTATTTTTTTATTCATTTATTTTTTTTTGTATTTGATGCTCTGCTTGCAAGTGTGCCAGTGTGTTTTCAACAGCCGGACTGCTGCGACTGTTCCATTGTTGCTCACAGCTGTCCTACATTAGGGATCAGCCTCTATTCCCCAGACAGTAAAGGGTTTTCACAGGCCTTGCTAATTGGCTGTAATCTCATTTTTAAACTTAAAAGCCAGCAACCATCCAGGCTCGCAGTTTACAAGCAATTAATGCGGGGAACACCAGTATTGCTGGTCACAACTGGTGTATATCTGTTCCCTCTTCCTTCAGTTCCCTTGTCTCTGATCTCACGCCTGTCTCAGAGGCAGATTGACACCTTCTGCATTGTAGGCCCTGGTGTAGTAGTGGGGCCTTCTGAGAAAAAAGTGCAGTGGGGGGATTTGGTCTGAATCTTGAAGTGTCCATGGGGATGGTGGCGGGGTTTGGGTATTGGAGGGGTTTTCTTCTTAGGCACTGATGAAATAATAATGCACAGAGTTGGCGAGGCTAAAATTTGCACATGAAAATCCTCTCCCTTCACACTCCTTGCGTCTAATGTGCCGCCGATGACAATCCCTGCCTCTCACAGTTTATATGCAAATGACTTCTCTCAGCTTCCTCCTCCTCAGAGAGTTGCCCATCTGAGCCAGAGAGAGTGAGATAGACAGAGACATATAAAGAGAAGGAGACAGAGTGGGGCTTTTTGTTGTGTTTTGTTTATGTTTGTCTTGTTTATTTTAAAAGGATTTTTAAAAAATGATAATATATTTTAATTTTTCTCTTTGTTTTTTCCCCTGAAAGGCAATATGCAGATTCTCTGAAGAGTTTAAAATGCCAGACTTTTCTTGGAACATAATGCCAGTAGTCTAAATAAAGTGTTTGTGTGAAGTGAGAAATGGTTGTAAAATGGCAATTTTTGCTGCTATTGTTGTTGTTTTATCTCAGCCAAGTAAGACTCATCTTTCTCTCAGGAGTCTCCTCCGCCCCTGCCTGTCTGGTGCTTTTCTTTCGATAAAATTACTGTTTCCTCTCCATGACCTATGCTCTGTTGGGTTTTATTGTCTGCAGGCCCCCGCCTTCTGCTAAGCCGTCCTGTTAGGTTTAGAGAAGAGGAGCCGAGTGTTAACATCACATCATCAAGTGCTGAAAGGTAAATGGAAACAGGAGATGAACTCTTTAATTGGACATAATCTGTAAGTAAGAATTGGCAGGCTATACGTTAAAAAACAGCTCTTTTCAGAAAGTAGAACAATGTGGATCTATGAACAAACATCAATAAACACAGCAAATGGTTTAGATGATGATTTCATTCTCAAACCTAATGAAAAATTATCAAAGTTAGTTTATATCTCGCATGAATTCAGAAACTGATTACAGTCTACAGTGTGACAAATTTGCAAACATTACTTCTTCCCATTTTGCAGTCAAACTTTGTCCATCCAGGGCCCACTGGGCCAAAGTTTTAGGCTGATTAACTGGTGCTTTAAATTGATTAACTAAACAGAGGCTCGTTGTCAAAACAAGAAATGGCTCGAGGTTTTACTGTCTGTTCTCACTGATTTCCTGTGTCCCCCAATTCAAAGCAAACAAGGCCCAGTCAGACAGAGGAGGGGTAAGATGGACAGGGGGTGGGTAGGTACCGAGAGGGAGAGGCGAGGGGTTTCATGTCAGCCTGCTCTTCTCAGTCACGGCCAGTTAGTTAAAGCAAACTCAGGCGGACCCTGGAGAGAATGCGGGGCGGCGGAGAGTGCCAATCACAGCCGAGCCCTGGGCATTCCACGGTACAGCTCGCCCTTAGCAACTTTTTATTAATTTAATAAACATCCCACAGAGACCGAGCATTGTGGACTTACATATCCTCACAGACAACAGCCGTGCTCAGGCCTAATGAGATATGCTACTCACACACACATACACAAAATGGGCACACACCCTTTCACAGCCATTCAGCCCACAGACTCACTTACCCATTGTGGTCTTTAGCCATGAAGATGGTTTGTACTGGTTCGTACACCAGTATGGTGGAAATGAATGGAATATCATTTGTGGGGCATTCCTAGAAAAAGTGGGGATGGGTTCCAGTAGCTGATTTTATTTTTGATCTGGGTCCAAGTTGGTAAAGTACACAAATACATGAAGCTCTGGCCAAATGAATTCGTTAGTGACCTGTCGTTCACTTTTTCTGTTTAGTTTATACTCTTTGGCCTCTCTGACATTACAGATGTCACCCAAGAAGAAAAATGAATACCAACTCATGTTAACTCAGCAACACTGGTGTAATTATATATTGTGTTACATATCAATAAAGTTTGAAACAAAAATGCTGTCCTAAACAAACGAGGCCTGTAAACAACAAGGCCCATAGCAGTACAACATAGTGCATGCACAATATCAGCAATTTATCAAATTGATATTCATGGAATGATAAATTAGAATTATTATTTTCACTGTGTTGTTTTTACTTGAGCTTTTGCAGCTGCAGCACAGCCCCCAGTGTGGAGCAAATACAGCATTGGGAAATGTGAGGACAGGGTTAATGAATGTCACAGAGCAGTGACAAAATTAAACAAGCTACAACCCTTCAGCACAGCACAGCGTCCATGGTTTAGGTTTGATAGTTCATTACTGTTTGGTAAATGACCTGTAATCACATGTTACTAACATGGTTAGGAAAAGCTAGATTGTTAAATATATATCTTGTTTTGTTGCTGTGCTAAATGAAATAAAATACTTTGTGACTACCTTCATACACAAATTTGATAAGTGGATTTGCAACTAGATTCTAATTTGATGAAAAATACAATTGAACCCCATCTCTACGCTGTGTCTTAAGCAGGGCTTAATTCTTTCTGATGCCAACGGAAATGTGGCTGAAACATTATGTACAAGAAAGAGTCAAGTATTTATAGTTTGTGATCAAGGCAAGGGTTAGATCTATAAGCTTTTCTACATCACTTTGATACTTTTCAGTACTTGATGCAGACAGATTTTGGTCAGTACTCAGAAAGTACTGACATTATATACCTAACTAATCCACTGAGCTTGTAGGGTTTTTTGCATTTCCAAAGAGATGATCCATTTGAAAGGTATAATTGCTATAGATTATCCAGGTGAACACTTTCTCTTGAAAGAGATCATTTAAATGTGATTCTTCAACACTATGAGTGCCATATATAAAATTACAATCACATCTGGGTGCAGGCAGAAATCCTGAAGGTGGATATCTCAAAACTTTGCCAAATAAAGACAGAAATATCTCTCTGATTTCCCAAGAGGTGCAGTAAGTGAGAAAAAACATTGTTCTGTGATTTGTGTGAACTGACCCTTTAAACTGGCATGCTGTCTTTGAAATAAATTTTCTTCTCTTCGGCCTCCAAAACACTTGTCGAATTGGAGTTCATTGCGATTCTGCGGTTGGCGCAGCAATGCACCAAGGGGTCCGACTGAGAGCACCAAACATGAAAATAATAATGATCTCACTTTCACGCTTGTTTCTTCCTACCCTGGCTGCTTATGGCGGCCGTCAGTATCGATGCGAGTCATTAGAAGGGTCGGGCTCTCCTCTCAACTGATGAGGAGAGGCTGCAGCAGGAGGGACCAGGGGAGCAAAAAGAGGACAGACTGTGGCACACTAACAACCACAGCCATCAGCATCATCACCATCGCCACACATACCTGCTGCTCCAGGGAGACACTGCCTCCTGTCAAACAGCGGAAGGACCCTGGTTCGCTTGCAGTGCGAAGTCGTGTGTGCGTAAATGTATGTGACTGCATCTGCTTGTGTGTGTGTACATGTGTATGCAAGTGTGTGTGTGTGTGTGTGTGTGTGTGCGCATCCCGCTGCCTACATAATTCCCTCCCAGTCCCAGCTCACTTTTTGGCTTTGACTGTTCACTCCTCTTTCTCTTCCTTCACCTCATCCCTCTGTCTCCCCCCTCCTTCATTTCTCACTGTATCACTCCATATATTCATGAATTTCCTGTTTATCATTAAAACTTATGCATGAAAATAGAGGTTGGGAAGGGAAAAGAAACACAAACAACAACAACAAAAAAAACCAAACAGTGTGAATGTTGATGGGGGTTTTGTCTCGTCTGGGTGCAGCTCTGCACAGGCAGCCTGGTCCTCGGGGGACATATGCAAGAAGACCCTGATTCCATCTCCCTTTTCATTTCATTTCTTTTCTATCTTTCCTTCCATCCACCCACCTACAGGCTTCCTTCGCTCCTTCCAATCATCACCCCCCTGCCTCTCCTCCCCCCCCCCACCTACCCGCTGCCTTTCTCTTCTCTTCTCTTCTCAGTCTCTCCTTCACAGTGTCAAAGCCAGTTACAGGCAGAGGAGCTCTCCTTCTTAAATAATTCACAAGTTGATTAATAGACTCACAAGGGTATAATTAGGCAGGGGAGAGACAGTGGCTAGTGTAACCAGTACAGTGCTTAGGGGAATTACAGAGCAGGGTTATTGAGGAAATGGGGAGTACCAGTAAGAAAAATCAAAAAGAAAAAAGAAAAAAAAGAAAAACGTGGCGGATGTGGAAATTGGACAGTTTGAATCTGTCTCCTTTAATTTTTCACAACTTACAGGCCCCCCCTGGGTGTCTCACATTCCTCTTATAGGATATAAATTAGATTTTTTTTGTGTCTGTGTCCTCTCACTCCCTTAGTTTTTAAACCCCTTTCTTCTGTTTTTCTTTTTACACATTACCAAGGTATCACTGTTATTTTTTTCAGCACCTTCTTTCTCTTCTTCGCTGAATGGAGTTTCACCCCCGATGTTTGTCAAACAGTCAATCATCAGCATAAAACTTCACTTATGTTGCCTCTAAGGCATCTTTTGTATTCTGAAAGGAATATGCTTTCTGCTGCCAGACTGGTCTTCAAAACAAACAAACAGAACAATGGAATAATAGATCTCTCTTTTCCGTTCAGACATCATATTTCTGTTGTGGTGATCTCTGTCTGCCTCACTTTTGCTGTTAAAATAAAATGAAAAGAACCAACAGAAATATACCCAGACAGGTACAACACTCTGCCTATCCAGTTTGTGTTTTTTTCTTCTCCTTCCTGGAAAGTTCTCTGCGAGTTAAACCAGTCATATTGGGTACACACTGATGTTTCTTTGGTTTTGTTCCTCTGTATTTATATCATTGTAGATATCTCAGATAGCTTCCCGTTGTCCCGCTCAGCGGTACTTTTTTGCACTCAGAATTCACAGATATCCAAACAGACTGAGGTGTCCATCGTGGTTGCGTGAGGCTGGCTCTGATGTGTTGCGTGTCTGCCTGCATGTTAACGTGTCATCTCTAGTTCAAACTCCTCTGTTCTCGTCTCATCTGTCGGATCTAGTTGTTGCACTGGGTGTCAAAATTGATCTCTGCTCCCCCCAAAAAGGTGGAAAGCAATACATTTTTCTGTTTGTAGAAACTGATAGATACACTTTGAAATTAAGTTCAGGCATGCAGGAGGAGATGAGCCAAATGCAGTGACTGTAAGCCTTGATGCCACTGCTGATTGCCTTCTGTGCTTGTTATCCACACTGAATCATCTGACATTACTGCGAGGAGAAAAAAAATGCAGTGATTATTGGATAATTCACTAATTTTCTTGTCAGTATTTGACAATTGCGCATCCCTCCTGTACAGTGTAATTGGCCTTTCATTGTTGTTCCCAGCAGAAGACTAATGACTTTTTGATATTTTTTCTTGGCTGTACAGATAACCTGCCACCAGAAGGCGCTGAAAAGAGCAAGACCCCTGTGTGTTGATTTATTTATCTGTGTCTGGATTAAAGCCTGTATACCTGATAAAGGGGATGTCAGAGGAGCTTTGACAGCCACAGAGGCAGCACAGTGTGTGCGATTTGGTTGCTGTGCCGGGAGAAACAAGGAGTGTTGATGGCATCTTTGAAGTCTTGACAGACGAGAGCCTCTGAACATCCCCTTAATCTTGCCTTCCCCTCAGAAAAGCGTGCAAGCAGGCAGGTACTGAGTGTGCTCGGCTTCCTGTTTGCCTTATTCTCTTAATGACACAAACCATCCAGCGACCACGCATGATAGCATTTCATCTGGTATAATATGTGGTGGCTGCTTACTTCAAACGCTTCAGCGCCTCTCCGCGCTAAGCCGGCTGGAGATGGCAAGAGCCGGGACATGAACACACTAGGCTTTTCCTATTGGCCTGATGGGATGCCTCTGTGTAGTGTGTGCTGTTTGATTGTGCTGATTGTTTTTGTAAGCCCACCTAAAACAAATACTAACATTCTGCCGTGTGTGATTGTCTGGAAATCAGATCAATGGAGGGAGCTGTGATTCGTACCTGAAGGCTCCATCTGCCTTGAATGGTTCACAGCGCTTATAATGACCCTTGAACCTTGAATTGTTCCCATTACTGTTTATGATATTGCTTCCCCATATAAAGACAAGTCACTACAAAGACAATGTCAGGGAAGTGCAGCAATAGGCTGTGAAGGGTTGCACTGCATTAGTCTGCACTCTATCATGAGCTTATTTCCTATCAGCAATGATTTGGTGTTGTTCCATCAATTGCAATCTTCTTCCCATCATATCCAGAACAATGACAGGGCAGCAATGCAGCAAAGTGGAATACAGGGGGCGTTTGTCATGGGGAAGCGTAGCTACTGGGCAGAAGAGGGCGCTGGGGTTAATTACTCCATTACTGGGTGGCTCAGCCAGGAGCTGTTTAAACAGACCCCAGTCAGCAGGGGATTAGGTCTCATTACTCCAGCTAAAGTTAACGCCCACGACCCATCCCCACCGCCCCTTACTGTGGGTTTGTCAGGCATTCTGGGGGAATATTCATATGAAATGAGGAGAGGAGGATATAGGAAGGAAAACGAGATTAAGACTAAGCATAGGAGGAAGGACAAGTGAGGGGAGGAAGAGCAAACTGTTGAGTATGATGAGGCTTAACTCCAGTGGATTGCCTGCATCATCACTTGAGCTCAGCCAGAGCAACAATTATCCCCCAAAATGCTCAAGCGTAGCAAGATTAACATCTGAGGCTCAGGTTACCCTCTCTCCCACCGAATCGAACCCCCAGCCTTCTTCAGCCATCGCCTCTCCACCATCCTCCTTGTCCAGGTGTCTGATGGCACTTGATGATAATGACCGTGCTCTTATAGTGGGAAGGATGGGCTGCTTGAAATTAGGTTGATGTTTGTGCTCCATGACCAAAGCACGATGGGTCAGTTTACCAGGTCTATAGGGCATGAAATACTTAGGTTTTCAGTGATAATTAATTTTCAGTGAGGAAGGGTGTTTTTATTAAAATGATTAAGCAGTGTTACGGTGTGCCTGTATGAATACTGCTGTCCAGTGTAAAAATAATTTACAGGACAACATTTTTGTGTTTGGGTGTTTAAAAGGTGGTTGAAAATCAAATTGAAAAAGAATCTTTCAAAAACTCTGGGTAAAAGTTGAGTTGAATAGTAAAAATAAAATTTTC
>NW_018127930.1:2450270-2453586 GCF_001952655.1 Monopterus albus
ATAAAGAGCTCGTGGTGAATAATGAGCAGCTCATTATGTTTTTGCACCAATTTTCTCATCATTTTCCTGCAGTCTTGTATAGCAGAAGTTGGCTACATTGTCCTAAATAAAGAGCTGCTACAGCTATGCTAGCAGCTTGATGAATAGATGAATACGGCCATGTGCAAACATTCTGAATACATACAATTGGCAAAAAAATATGCTGTGTATGATTATTAACATAACAGTTTGATTAAACATTTTCTTGGGTAAAACTGCTAGGTGATGAGTCATTGCATCTCAATAATAGGCCTCATTGGACTGTGACTGTCAGTTCAAGTATTCTACCATATTTTTTCTGCAGGTAAGTTTTAATGGACTGCTTTCATTTGGCAATGTTTTCATACTATTTAAGGTAAATATATGATATGGATTACTTCAAGTGTTGTGATGTAGGCCTAACTTTATTAAGGTTAGTTCAGCTACAAGAAAGACTTGGCAAAATGAAATGCTGTAAAATCCCAAGTGTAGGAAAATAGATAAGAAAATTGAGTGTAAAAATATGGTTGGAATCACATTTACATGCACAGTATTCCCGTAAACACAAATTGTTACATGGGCTGTGTAGACAGTTTGAGTGATTAAAATTGAAGCAGATCTGTTCCATCAGAAGCAAGTGAGATGGCTTTGCACAATTCAAAACTTCTTGTGAGGTTCATAACTAGAAAATAAGTCATCTTCCTTTAAAAAAGTGAAATGCTCTATCAATAAAGTTTGGTTTGTTCTTGGACTTGAGTTTAAATGGTTGAGAAGAATATACTTTTTGCCAAGAAACAGGGCAAATGTCCAGTTCTGTTTTCACTCACAATGATCCTACTGTTGATGTGGCTATGCCTGCACGGATAAAGAATTTAAGGATTTCAACAAAGTCGCCAATGGATCAAATGGCTAAAAAAAAATGGATGTCCTCCAATTAGAAGAGTCAACTATGTACTGGGCGAACTAATCCATGGGCTTTTCAAAACAGATTTGTGAGAGCTAAAAAAAAGAACTGCACACTCAAAAGTTTTGTGCCAGTGCTTCTTTGTCTTTAGTTCAATCACCTGGAACACACAGAAAAAACCTGCAGACATACAGTAGACTGAAGTATTGCACATTCACCCGGTAGTCACGCAAATCTCTCCAGAGAGGTTGCCAAATTCAGTCGATAAAAATCCCATTTCATATGAGTCAAAATGCTTTCTTGATTTATGGGACATGCTTGCTCGCCAAACTGTGATTTAAAGTCAAATCTAGAACAGAGCTTCAATTATATAATTGAGGACAAAAAATCAATATAAGCAGCTGGATGTGGCCACGGCAAGCACGGCTCACATCCATATTGAGAGTGTACCCTCTTCGATCTGTGTCTGGACTGGGCTCAGCTTCACTAGCCTAATCACACACGGAGCAGGTCGATTGGAGGACTTAGCCGGTGGCACTCTCTGATGGCATATGTTAACACGATTCCCCCTCCTGCTTGGTGTTAAAAAAAAAGCCGCACCTGAGATCCTTGGCCATTCACAGCTCAAAAAAAGGAGGATTATTTTAAATATAGCCTGAGGTCAAAGCAAGATTCTCTGGTCCGGTAACCTGAGCAAGCTGGAGGTAGGCAGCTAAAGACAAGAGGGGCAAACAGGATATTTATCCTATTGATTTTCTAAAGTTGAAACAAGAAGATTTAGGGGAGCTTGACTCTTAAAATTCCCAAGGAGCCACTCACTGCTCAGCCGCATGGCCATGAGTACACCTACACACACACACACACACACAAAGCATCTTGCTAGTGAGAAGTATGAGTGAGATTTAGGGGCCGTGAGCTGCAAAGCTGTGCTGTGCTGTGGAATGATGTGCCCCAATGTGTGTCAGAGGAATCATTATAGCTAGTGCTAGTGCTGAAGCCCACCTATGGTGTATGTGTGTGTGTGTATGTGTGCGTGAGAGAGAGAGTCATGTAGCAAAGTGGAGGTGTGAGCAGACAACACATGGGACGGGCCTCAGTATTGCAGAGATGTAGCTTTTGTCTTCTGAAGGGAGAAAACCTGCAAATCAACAACAAACACGTTGTGAAAGAAAATGTGTGGGAATGTGACTCAGCACAGAAAGTCTCCTGGAAATGTACAACTTTGTATGGCAGGTTCACCATGTGAGAAATAAGAAACTTTGCCTGTTACTATATTCAGAATGTCACATTTAGTTATAAATTTTACTTTAGAATAATGATTAAAGTTAAAATAGTTTTTATGTTTCAGTCTGTGTAAAAAAAAATATTTTTACGTCTAACTCAGTCTGTGTAAAAAAAAGTGTGAAAGTTTGTGTTGTCCTTAATGGTAATTTTCTTTAGTAATAAAGTTATAGGTGAGTAGAGAGACTTATTTTGGGTGTCCGAGCTTCCGGAGGTAAAGGTTTTGTCTACAGTACAGTACAGTACTTACCCACTGTTCTTTGGGAGGGACAAGAAACACCCCTTGTTGAATTGCTGATGCAAAAGATGAACTGTCTTAGAAAATATCTGATTCTTTAATATAAAGTCAAAGTCCTGTGTACATAGAAATTTAGGCCATGAAGTCAATTGCAACCTCTGAGGAGCTCCCAGTGTTTTGGGAAGAACCATCCAATCTCTGAGCTCAAAATTTTGTTATGTGTGTCACCAACAGGTGGAATATACAGACCACACTTTTAGGAAATTGATATTCTCATCGTAAATAAATTAATTTTCTGATTCTGGGCTTTTTATACTTAATTTTTGGAAGGAACCAGTATACTGTAACAGAAATACTGGTATAAGGAGGAATGTGTTGCCAAGGCTAGGTCACGCAAACGTTTTGTGGATGTAAGCAACTAGACATGTTGTGGGTGAAGAGGAAACAATTGTAAGCTAATTCTCAGTTCTTTTAACCAGTGGAACTCAGAGAGACGAAGCGGACCACTTGGATATATAAAAAATAACCGTGCTGGTTTATTCAAAGAATCACAGGTAAAATTAACATTACACGTCCAGGTATCTTCCACCTCCAATACTGCGCACAGGCAGACGAAGAATGAAAGACCCTGAACCACAATAGGCCTATACATTTATCACTTCGGTTGGGCTAGCCCCATACTACACAGGGACGTCAAACCGTGGCGTCACTTGATATGCCAGCTTTACAGCTGACCATAGCAGTAGTCAAAACATGGAGAGAATCAATGTGTGTGAGTGTTGAAGTGCTGTGTATCTAAGAACATTCTGACATGACATCTAGTGACATGTCATGACATTAAACATAAGAAAATATTATGATTACAATTACGGTTA
>NW_018127930.1:2453770-2458746 GCF_001952655.1 Monopterus albus
AAAAATACCTAACACAATAAAGGCCAATAAAAAAGGCCAATCCTATCAGGGCTCATGTACACCATTAATCAGATATTTGCCTCTCTCATAATTCAGTTCAATTTTATTTATATAGCACCAATTCACAACAACAATCATCTCAGGGCACTTAACAGATTAAGGTCTAGGGCTTACAGTATTATAGGGAAAACTCAATAAATACCCCTTGAGGAAGCACTTGGTGACAGTGGAAAGAAAAAGCTCCCTTTAATGCAAGAAACCGAGACCCTTTCTCTTGGATCACACATACACGTGTGAAATGCTCTCAGACACAAGTGAAATACTTTGTGACGCTGTCCAAAAAATGAACCAATGAGACTGAAGAGCTACACTAAGACTCTTGGCTTTTGGACTACAATGCCTTCCTTTTCAAGTAACAACCTTCAATCCCAAGTGAAATCACACTCATATACTATTTAAATTACTCACATATGCACTACTGAGATAACTCTCTTGTTATACCAAAAATTACTACAAGCCCCTTTCAAAACAGAAGAGACACTGAATCAACCCAGCGCTATACCAGACTCATCAAAAAAAGATTACACTTATGTCAGAAACTTGCCATCGCTCCAAATTCCTAAGCCTCAGTAAACTTTTGCATATTGTTAAGAATTAGTGGGTATGAAATTAAAGCATAATTCTGCAACTGCATTATCAGTTTCTCATGTAAAATTTATTCAGGAACTCAGTGATGGTGGAAGATTTGACAAAGTCTCCAGGCCCACCAACATGCTGTATATGTACAGTCAACATGTTGTGCCATTTCATGGCACCATAACAACTTTTCTCTGTCCTTTATCCATTCACCCAAACCAGTTGAGGCAGAAGGCCGCCCAACAAGAGGCGACATTTATCAGAGGTTTCTTCCGTTAAAGGGAATTTTTCCTCCCCACTGTTTTCCTTATAATAGTGTAAGGTCTAGATTATGTAAAGCATCCTGAGACAACTGTTGTAAATTTGTGCAATGCAAATAAATTGAATTGAACTGAACTGAGGCGGAAAACGGAGGCCCAGGAAGTGGTACAAGCTATTTTATTTCCAATAAACCTTACAGTGTTCAGGACCATGCTGCTCAATTGCTCGTTGACTTCCAAAGACCATGTCATCCCCGTTTTGTAGTAAACCTACAGTATAGGATCCCTACAAGTGAAGCAGCCTTCACACATGCCCTCAAGGACTAGAGACTCAATTTGACTACCGGGCTGAAGATTAGGATAATTTGTGCTAAGGGACAATATAAATCTTACTCAGAATTATTTTGGTTTTGCTGTCTGTCATCATCTATTACAAAACAAATGCATCACTTGATGATAGCTACAGTCTATCGGACAGGACACAGGCCTGCAGTCTTGGCTGCGGTCGTCTGTCTGCGCTATCCAGCTGCTCCTGTTGAACCTCCTGGGTCAATCTGCAGCCACGACTTGTCACCCAGCAGCCATGACTTGTGACTTCTCAGTCATGCTTGCAGATGACTGCTGATCTCATAGGTGGGGAGGAAGTGCCACAGTAATTGTTCTTCGGAGTGCCCCAATTATGCCATTAACAACCCCTCAGTGATGAGGCTAATGGCGAGAGACCTCGTTTGCATAGCATTATCTTAATTGAGCCCGAGGCCTGGCATGAAAACAAGCCTGAGACTGTGTTACTGATGGATGGTGGCAATGGTCCGGCGGCAACCATTTACCCGACAGCTGTATTAATTAACAGCTATCTAGTTACATGGGCTTTAACAGGGATGAATAAGTTAATATAGTGACTGTGATGGTGGTGGTGACAAGGCTCCTGTGCTTATGTGTGGGCTTTTAATAGAGGAGACACTAATATGAGATGTACGTGTGTGTGTGTATGTGTGTGTGGAGAGGGATGCTAAAGAAGGCCTGGCATCAGATCTTATTACCCATTTCCTAAAGGAGGAAACCGAGCCAGCATTAGTACCAGCCTTTAAATAAATCACCACACAAAGCCTGTGCTAATACTTTTAATCATGAATTAATTACACACTCATCGCAAAGAGAAGATCCATAAATGTTCCAATATGCTTCAGCCTAAAATCTTTATCGCACAATATTTCAGGAAAATTACAACTCCAGTATGTGCTGTCCTATGTGGTGTGAAGCAGGGACTTACTGTGACTCGCCATCAGACCAGAACTTTGACTCACACATGCAGTGTGTCTGTATAAGGATGGAGTTTTAAATGAAGTGGGCTAGCCAGATAGTTCTTTTGTTATGTAAAGATCTGCAATGTGATCCAGCAGGATAAAAGAGTAGAGAAAAAAGAAACCACTCAGATAAGCTTCCCCTCATCAGATAATTAAAGATGCCTTTGCTCCAGTTTCCCCTTCTTAGCATAAGTGTCTGATCAACTTTCAAAAAGCTCATCAGTCAGAGTTGCTCATTGGAGCTCCATTCCAGGGGCTTGAGCAAGCTCCTCCAGGATCTATCTGCTGGAGTTGAGCTCTGCACCAGGGCGTCCTGGCTCACAGCTTACCCTGAAGGACCCAAATAAATAAGGAAAAATCCCTTAGACACATCCATCAAAGAACAAACGAGACTGCACAACACTAGCCAATGTGTCCGCTTATTATGACCCATAGCAACATGACCTCTAGTGACCTCTAGTGATCATAATAATTATGAAAGGAGCAAAGGAGGAAGTTAGGTGACGTAGAGCAAAAGAAAACACCCTAAAGGTTCCACAACCATAACCATGTGTTTGTTATTGTAACCAATGAGGACAAAGGCTAGTTTAACCCAACCTACAATCTTTTTGCAAACCTAAAAAAAAGTTGTTTTTGTACCTATTTGCCAAACATGATTTAAGCTTGATAATAGTCCACCTGGCAGTCATGGGGCATTATGGCTGAAAATGGGGGCCGGATGCAACAACTGATCTTTTTATGTCATATAGTGGAATGTATAAGAAACATGATTGTTACCATGATGACAAAGTTCTGTTAATTGTGTCACTGGACAGGTCCTAGGGGTCATATTCTATGGTTGGGACAGTCTGAAACCCCAAATATTCCATTTACAGTGACAAAACACCAAAAAGCAGCAACTCCTTATTAGGGACTTCTTACCATTTTACAAGCTATCAATAATATATCAATTAATTGATGAATTATTTTAACACCACTTTCCACTGAGATAAAACATTTTGAAAATTAGTCACTTAATCATATGATCCACTATTGTATTGATCAGCTAACTGAATCATTAAGTTATTTTATGTTTTAATCTCGTTTTGTTCATAGCCACAGTTTTGCTGGTGCACACCGCCATTTCATGGGAAAGATTTTTGTGCCATGTTGTCTCCTTGGATGTCACTGTACCATGCTGTGGAGCAAATGAGAAAACAGAATTTTGAAACTGTTTCTTAACAATATGCAGAAGAGGTCAGTGAGCCGTGCTTGGCTACAGGTTTAAAATTAATTACTGTTTGTGCTGCCATCTAATTGCAACTTCTCAATGAATGACTTTTTTCCCTGTTACATTTTCCCACCTCAACATCCCTTTGCTGCTTGTCAAAATTTTTCCTCCACCTGTGACAGTGCCTGAGTTTTGCGCACGACTGTCCCCCATCCTCATCCTCCTTTCCGTCGCCCCCTCCCTGCCTCCCCTGCTGCCAGTTTTTAACTACACTCCACTCTGGCCTCTGCTCTACTTGTTACAGCCCCAACACGAGTGCAAACAATCAGAGTCTTTGGGAACGTTAAAATATGCATGGCTATCCATGACAGACAGATAAAGCAGGGCAATTAGCCACGTAATCCTAGAGCATCGTTCGAGATAGTTCGCCTCAGCTGTCCTCCCTCCCCTCCTTCCCTTTACTCTCTTGGTCTCCATTAGTTAAATGTACTCTGTGTGTCGGCTCCCCATCAAATCAAGTAACACTTCCCCTAATTGGCTTATAAATAATACAGCAGGGCCTACATTATAATTTCATCAGTGGTAAACATTGCGAGGGCAGTTGGTAAAGAACCTATCCCTCATTAATTTCTTAATTTGGGTAGATGGAACGAAGGGGAAGTGAGGGAATGAAAGGTGGAGAAGCGAGAGAGATCTGGAGACATTGAATGGCGGGACTTGTATCACCTCAAGCAGAGAGGAGGAAGAAATGGAAGCGAAAGAGAGGATGCTTCTGTTGCTGCTTTTGTTAAGAGATGTCAGATATCCAATCCTGCGGTTTTGTCAGTACTCCTGAGCAATAGGTGATGAGGGCCCCACCGCCCCCATTTTAGACACAAATACACACAAGTAAACACACACTCTCTCCCCAGTCTCATTTGTTGTTCTTTTTTCATACCCACTTAATGAATATTTCATAATAAGCAGCATAAATATTAAATTCTAATGGTTTTGCACATAGTTATTACCGGTATTTTCTTACCTTTTTTTTTACAACACAAATATTCATTTTAAATTCTGCATAACCAGGCCCTGAAATAACTTCTCTCACTCCCATGCAGGTGCTCAGAAGACTGAGCAAGATTATCTAGATCAACTGCTCAGACAGTATTCCAACAAATTCCCTATGAAAATCTCCCCAAAAATCTTGTGTTTGCTTTATGTCAGCTTTATAATGTAATTATTTGCATTTGCAAAAACATATTTGTCTGTGGGAGAGGCATAAAGTTCATCTCTAATTTCAGTCATTAGTTGCAATCACAGAGAAACCGGAGACATTCACACAGTCCCTGGGTGATGAAATCCTTTTTGTTAAAGGCAATAGGTCTGGTCTGTAGCCAGCCTTCCTCCCCTTGGCAGATAAATGTCACCCAAACCTGCGATTATATTGCATAATGCACTTTTAAGGGAATTTTACATGGCTTGTGATGGATGCTATGAAAAATGAGGTGTGAGAATATGACACCCTCTGATCTGTGAAAGACAGCTATTAAAGCAAACTCTCAAATGAGCTATTTCCCCCCT
>NW_018127930.1:2458812-2458987 GCF_001952655.1 Monopterus albus
TCAAAAGGAAAGTTAAGCGCTCCACATTCATGGTGAGATTTTAAAAATGGAGCCACCTGAAGGCAATCTGTCTCTGCTGGAACCCAACTTGTCACCGGTACAGAGAGCTGTCACTTCATGATGCCAGTGCTGATGGAGACAGACATCCATCATCTGCCACATTCATGAGCACACT
>NW_018127930.1:2459053-2460964 GCF_001952655.1 Monopterus albus
AGGGACGGGTTGCTTTGTTCACTTATCGCTGTTGTCTTAAAGTAAAAATGAAAATACAGGTTTACCATCCTGAAGCAATAAAGACATAACTGTCCATTAGTCCCACTCACAGCTACATTATAAAAATCTCATTAAACTGAGAGGTACAAAAATCCTTTACTGGAAAAAAAAAACAGCGGTAAGTCCCAATTTTGAGTTTTGCTCAAATTAAATGAAGCATTAAAATTTATTTAACTATCAAAAGAACTAATTAATAAGGCATGATAAGGTATGATAAGGCATCTGTAGTGAAAATACACTACAGATGTTTTATTTAGCTGCTGTTTTTGGACCACATAAAATAGTTCAGTGAAAATATACTCAAGATTGTTGATACAAATAATCAATAGTTACTACCCTAGTAAAAAAGTACAGCATTTCCCTCCAGTGTAGTGGCAGAAAAGTAGAAAGTCTCCCAAAGGTACCACTTCAATCTGAGTGAAAGGGCTCAGTCACTTCACACCTCCAAAAGTGAGGATGTGGTGCTAAACATCAGAAAACTGCCCGTTCACCCAGTGCAGCCCCCTCCACTTAGTTACAGCAGGACAAGAGGAGGCAGGGAGCATGTTGAGAATGAGCTTAATTAATGTAGCAGTAAAAAATGGCCCTCCCTCTCCATGTCCATTCTGCTGTTCAGTATTAGTTCCACTTCGCTGCTCTCAAAGCCACAAACAAATAGTGACTCTAATGATGGACATACAGCCTCTCCCTCTATCCTCCTCACAGAAGCCCTCAGCTGGTCAAGGGTCACTGCCTGCCACCCCGCACAGGTCCCCAGAGATGGTAGAAAGGGGGAGTCAACCAGTTAGACAACCATGTTCACCTCATCAGTTCAGAGAGAGCAGAAGACAACCTTCCATATTGACGTCATTTGCACTGACAAGTTCAGGGGGTTCAGTTTAGTAGACTTTAGAAACAAAAGAAAGAAGTCTCATGAGGGCATGGAGGGAGTGAGCAGTCACAAAAATGATCTGGGATGTGCCAAAGTGTTAACTGCAGCGCGCCTCTAACTTTACAGATAGCCAGGTTTATTTCAGAGCTGCATAACTTACAGTATGTGCTTCCTGTCTGGGTGCTATGCATATACAATGAATGATTACAGGGAAATGGCAAAGTAGGACCTTTGAACTTATTAGGCTTTGCTAATTATGACTGGTCAATAAATCAAATGTATTAAATTGCTGACGTTATGAATCTCTTAACCATCCAGATTTAGAGCACTGGTATAATTTTAGTGTTCAAATGGTCTGAATCGCATTTAATTAAACTGAGCTACAACAAACAATGAATTCTAACCAGGCAATCAACTAACCAATCAGTCCAGATCACTAAATGGTCAAGACAAACAAAACAGAAGTTAGCCAGTGTGAGAAACAATGTATTTATGAATACTGCTTTGCCCGGTTGGGACAATGATGCTGACCGCATACTCGCGAAGTGACTGGTCTGAGTCTGGCCTGGCCAATTGTTGCCTGTCATCTCCACCTCTACTGTACCGACCTCATTTCTTGTCAGCACGCAGCTGTATTCTGTTGAATAAAACCATAACTAATCATTTTGATAATAACTGGTAATTGATTGTGAAATACATACAGGAGTTCACTTCAACCATTGTACATATTACAGAAGAGAGCGATAAGAGTTGTGCACAAGATGGGGTATAGGGATCATACAAATGTAGTTTTCATACAGTCTAAATTGTTAAAATTCTTTGATTTAGTGGGATATAAGACTGCTGTGTTTATGTATAAGGCCAGGAACAATTTATTACCTGGTGGAATCCAAAAGTTATTTGATGAAAGGGAAGGGGGATATAACTTAAGGGGACATTTAAATTTAAAAGTTCATGCTATACGAACAACCAAAAAAAGA
>NW_018127930.1:2461167-2489479 GCF_001952655.1 Monopterus albus
AATCAATCAATCAATCAATCAATCAATCAATACTGTTTACTTAGTGTCCACTTTATTAGGTAAACCTCCACAGTCTGCACAAAAACCCTGCTATGACATTTATCTTTATAAAGCTCATGCCTCAGTTTTGGTGGCATCAGAAATGTGTAAATTAGATTAAATATTTATTACTGAAGTCATAGTTTAAAATGTTGTTGCTTTACTGGACCATGTTGTATTGATACAGTAGGTGTTTTTAATATTTTGTACTTCCCATTTACATACATTAGTACTCACATCTGAGTAACACTCAGATGAATATAATGAAGAACACTACAGCACAGTACTCTGACCTCAGTGCTAAAACATATAATAGAATTAGTAGCTTTATGGCAGTGTCAAAAATCTGAACACACTGGCAGAGCTTAATAAAGTGGCCATCAGCACTGCAAATCCACTGTTAATTACTGCTACAATATCTGAACAATCAAGTTAATGGTTTTGGTTTTTAGACGTTACATAATTCTTGAGATCAATGCTTTTCAGCTTGAATCAGTCTCAGAACACTAGAAAAGTCCTGCCATTTGGCCGAGATAATTCCACTTCTTTTAAGAATTTTCTACATGTGCTTTGAAAGCATGAAACAAGACAAAGACAGTTTGATTTGGAAACAGGTGAAATGGCACTATGACATCTGTAAACTGTAGGATTCAGTAGTAGCCCAAAGTACTGTAGGATCAAATCTGTGTAGTTTGACTGTACACTACGCTGCTTATCACTGCACTGAACATTCCAGTTGTAAACTGCACCCGAAAGTTTTTCAGAATCAATAGGAGACTCATAAAAGCACTAAGACTCAGACACAACGTTGTGATCCCACCGGGTGATGCAGTCGCATGTCTGAGGCAGAGAAACGTCATGTTTCACAGTCTAAATTGTTATATTCAAAAGCAACAAAATGAATCTATACTCTTGAGAGAAAACATTGGGACATATCGTGTTCAAAATGTAGTCTAAACAAAACAAAAGGAATATCAGGTGAAATTAAGGTGTGAATGTTTTATGCCATCTAGCCACTGACATAAAGGATATAAATATTGCATGCAAGGAGAAAAATCCTCTGTTTGAAGTCTTGAGAGCAAAGACAGTGAGAGAGAAAAGGAGGGGAAGCAGGTAATTACTAGTGGAGATGCTCTTTGACGGATTATTATATTAAAGCGGGAGGTGGATCAACCAAACACAGCTAACCTTTGTAACAGTGCTGGTCCCCACCTAGCAGTGACAGGATCATTACAACCTGAGGAGCCACTTCTACTTGACAAACATACACACCCTGGCAACCATGAAGGCACCAAACACTACAAACATACCACAGCCAGGGCTGATTAAAAACTAATTAAAAGGCTGTTACTTGCTTATACTTTTTGGAACACTGTCTAAAACGTGTAATTAAATTTAAGCAGTTTTAATGAACTGCTGAACTCAGTTCCTTTCACAAAAGTAATCTTACAGTTCAGCTGTTT
The DNA here is from genome assembly GCF_001952655.1 of Monopterus albus. NCBI lineage: Eukaryota > Metazoa > Chordata > Actinopteri > Synbranchiformes > Synbranchidae > Monopterus > Monopterus albus. Next base: position 2,462,670 of record NW_018127930.1, read on the forward strand.
TTAGAATAATCAGGATGATTCATGTTTTTCTTTGAGCATATCTTTTCTTGTATGAAAATATGTGAGGAAAGTATCACTGAACCAAATGAGAAGACTGCATTTGTAACATCAATTCCAGTTAGTACACATAGAGAAGCTGCACATTTTTATTTCTTTTTCTATGACTGACAGTGACGTGACTGCACTTATTTTTCCCCTTCTTTGTCAAATCACGTTGACGTACTGTCACATGTATTTGGTCATGTTTTAGGACTCCTGGTTAAGGCTGGGAAAGGGCAGGAGTCACACAGAGATTAAAAACATCACGAATATTATGCATGGAAAGCCACAATTTTACAAAGTGTCCAAAAACAAACAAACTTAAGTCAAGGTCCATTTAATAGCTTTTTATTAATTCAGTAACTGAGCAAACAACCTGCCCAGAAAAACCGTCCTGGTAAGTTGGCCTTGAGTTAAGACATTTCTGATCAAACTACTGTTTTCAAAGTGAAGACTCTGTATTCATCAATATTTTTGTTATATTTTTTGTTTTAATTATCAATAAAAAAAATAAAAATCCTTTACAGAATTTGTCTTTCCTTAAACCTATTTACTCTAAGATCAAACTCACCTTATGGTTTGTGCTCCTCAGAAGGATAAATTGAGTAAACACTATAACATTGATGTTTTAATTACGAAAGTTCTATTTTTAGGTATGGCTTAATCTTTTTTTTTTTCATTATTGGAAACCAGCTAGACTAATGTTTTTTTTTTAAATATTGTTATTTACAGAGTACCTGATAGGTAGATAGATAGATTGATCCCAAGGGAAATTCAGGTCTATCCCAATAATGTATCTATGTATCTTATTATTACTGATGGTCAGGTCAGTCATTCATTTAAGGAACTGTTACTTTTACAGCAAATATTGTTATTTACAGAGTACCTGATAGGTAGATAGATAGATTGATCCCAAGGGAAATTCAGGTCTATCCCAATAATGTATCTATGTATCTTATTATTACTGATGGTCAGGTCAGTCATTCATTTAAGGAACTGTTACTTTTACAGCTCATCTATTTAAGATTTTTTAATTGTAACCTGCTTATTATTATTATTTTTCATACATTTTAATCCCAGGAAGATTATCAAGTTCTACAGCAGAATTTAATAGGGAGCCAGTAAAATAAATATTAGTTGTACTAGGCAATTGTTTGTTTTGTTTGACCCATGCTCGTGTTCATTTTGCCACTTACTTTAAAACACTGCACCTCTCCCAGCCATGGTCAGAATACTGTTATAAATGGGTCACTTTTTAGTAAAATAGGAGACACCCTTTTGTTCCATAGGACTGAATCTTCTGTATCTTGGGCCAATAAATGCCACTACTGAACTGAGAAATACTGCATTTTGAAAAATAAACAGGTCCCACTTCATGAAATCCTCAGGGTTTGGAGCTGGGCAGCCTCCTCTCTCCTTGCCCCAGGGTAGCCTATCATCTGACACATCTGCAGGACCGGGTGTGTGAGGAATGAGAGAGGTAGCGTTGGACAGAGGAGGCTCTGCTGCTGGCCCAGTTTCCTCTTTGATCACCTGCCGCTGACCTCCATGTCTCCAAAACAAGGAGCCGGGGCCGAGGGGAGGGACGGAGAACATGCTGCAGAGCCTGCATCTCGTCCCTGCAGCCCTTGTTCCAACCAAAATATGAAAAAAGGGTTAATTGTATTTAACAATATACTCCCGACCCCCATCACCATGCCCTCCTTGATTAGAATTAGAATCACATCTGGCGCCATGTTCTGTCCCTCATTACGGCTGAATCTCATTACAACCCGCTCCCATGGGAGAGACTGTGCCGGGTTTTTAAGCACACTTTTCGCTTTCCTCCTGCCTCTTGCTCATCTCATCTGCATCACCGCTCCTTCTCTTCTGCGTTTACATTAGCGGAAGTCCTCATCTGAGAGAATGACTGAGCACTACCACCCTCCTCCTCCTCCTTCCAGAGCTTGGAAATTGTTTTACAGTGCCAATTAAAGCAGGTATGTTGAGTTTTTTCCAGAGCATGTATTATTCAGAGTGTTTTATTTGTTGCACTCAGAAAAGAAGAATAAAAAAAAAAAGACCCTCACTAAAATAGGACTAGCAATGCAAGTTCCACTTACTTGCAATAAAAATAAAAACTACACCAAAGCTTTGGAAATACAGTCAACATAAGGAAAATGAGGGAGCTTATTTATGGCGCCCTGAAGTCCCACTGAATAATAAAAACCTCCTCATATAACCACATTTTAAACTTTGTTTCTTTGCACCCTTGTGCAAACACTGTGTCTGACTGGGAATTAATTTTAGAGAGGGGAAAAATAAAGAAATCTGTAAAGTTTGAGTCCAAACTGTTTTACCTCAGTAAAATATTAATTTAATACCATGGCAGGGGGAAGCGGCTTCTCTGCGCAGTCACAAGGAAATAAGAGTTTGGCGTATAATAATCAAAGCCTTTTATTTGCAATTTTAGAAACCAATATAAAGTCATTAAAAAAAAAACATGAACAAACTACATGAAATAAGAAAATAACTGAAGCAGTGACTTCTGACAAAACCAGATCCTGTGTCAGAGCAGGAAGTGCTGAGGGTTACAGAGGAACCCTGAGGTTCAGCTCTAGATCATCGGCGAGTCGCAGAGCGTGCAGGGCGCCTGCAGCATCTTCTTTATCCACTCTGGATCTGTGGGTAAAGAAAACAAGCCATGTTTTACTGAAGGTTCAACATTTTAAATGATGAGAACTACTTTAAAGCCTTTCACTTCATTATGTAAATATGATGGCTATGTTTGTCTTGGTGTTTAAATGAATGTCACTTTTCCATAAAAGACATGGCGGCAGTGTAGGAAGGACCTAGTAATATTTGCATAACACTTTCAACACCACTTTTCTCAAACGAGTGCCATCATGCCGATGTAAAGGCCATGACAATAAACCTGACTTTCCCCTCACAGTGCAGGTGAAAACAGGTTTTAAAAAAAGCACTTGTACAATATTCACTTTAGTTGATTATTAATATCCAGCAAAATGATTTGCATACTGCAGGTGAGCAAATAAACTTTTTACTTTTAAACTCGCCTCTCTATATACATTTATGTAACAAACAGTATGTCTGAAAGCCAAAGACCACTGGTTTTACTCAGAGTAAATGAAGCCAGCAATATAGCATATTTCCCATCTGAAACAGACTAAATACAATAAAAGTTAAAACACACAGGGTTTAAAACAAACAGAGAAGAGCACAAACATCGGTAAGATGTTGTGAGACAGGAGCTGAGACGGTGTTGGTTGTGACAGATGCCAAAACCGCACGGACCTGTCAGCCTTTAGCTCAGATAGGCTGGAATGACCAGGAGAGCTGTGCCTCAGGCAAGACCGATAAAGGCCGATACTGGGATTCAAGTAGCAGCCAGATGAAGCCGGTGCTCAAATACTGGCACGAGGACGATGTTTTTCCTCTCCCACCTCTAACTGTGGCTGGTACCACACCTGCTGTTTGTTTGGCAAAACTACAGGAAATTCAGGGTTCATGAAATAGCCACCAACTTTTTAGCATCTAATCATCCTAAAACTGGACTCAATGTTTTGCTGACATTCATTATATTTCAAGGACAGAGCAGAGATGTCTGAAAACATGTGAAATGTATCTGACAAAATGCATTTTACTCATCTCTAATGAAATAATTGAGTATTGGCCAAAACGAGCACAGAAACGACAGAGTTCTAATCAATCAGGTAAATGGCCTCAGTCCAAGCAAATAACAGTCTCTAACTGCCAGCGCTTTTACATGCACACAAGAAAGCAGCTTCCAAAGGTTATATGGTAGTGCAGACTCTGTATAGGATTACTTAGAATACAAAGATGCATCTCTATGAGGGTCTCTCCTGTCATCACACTGCCCTGCTGTTACGCCTGTCGTTCCCTTATCTCAGGTTTTCATAATACATGGAAAAAGATGATCAGAAACCCAGTTCATTTAAAAGATGGCAGAGAAATCTCCTTTTTCTAGGAAAAATCTAGCTGGGGAAATCAGGTTATCACTGATGTTTAAGAAACTGTAATCAACCGTTTTGGCATTTAACCTGTTAAAATAAAAAGCTTTGGCTGCCTCAAAACTTTCCCACGGCCTGGTGATGTACAATCATCCCATACACTGCCTCCTACTGAGTTACACTGGACCGAACTGAATGAGGCCATACTCCTGCACCTGTGCTCACAATGCCCCAGCTACAGTGAATATGTTAAGCCTGTCGTACAAAGTGTTGGTATAATGGGACACAAGTGATACAAATCTCAAGCCTCAACCAAGAAAGGGAGAGAAAACTGTGCTTTCTGACCACTGACTCAACTATTGACTTTAAAGAAGATGTCCTGGAAGAAAGAAGAAAAAGACCTAACATTGCAAAATCCCTCTCTTATTTCAACAATCATTCATGATTTTAAGTATTAAGTTTCTGACTGACTTGGAATCCAAAATGCCAAGCGATGATCTGAGCACAGAGCAGGATGAAGGCTGACACTGAAGGCGACAGGAGGAGACAGCTGATTGAGTGTGACTGTGAAATGGAGGTGGCGAGAGATGTAGAGTGGCACTTACCCTCAGGCTCTGGCAGTCTGGCGATGGTATCCAGCAGGAGGCAACGTCTGAACGTCAGCGTCTGGCAGGCCTGGTACGACAACACACACCTGGAGGAGACCGAGAGGACAGCATTAGAGAGCAGGATGGCAGGGACAGATGCACATGCAGAGAAAAGTAGAGCAGAAACTGGACTAGGTACAACTACCAGGCACTGATTTTCCTCCCAGTGCCCACCAGAGGCAGCATGTCTTATCTAGCAAGAAGGCAGGAGAAATGTTTGAGAAATATTTATGAGATGATAAGAGTGGTGCATGGGTAAATATCAAGAGGCAGAAGGCTTGATTACTGCTCGGTGAAGATAAATAAACGGTCAAAGAAGGCATTTGGCATTAAGATTCAATTCATGTTCTCGCTGGCTCAACTGTGGCGTCCGAACCAACAGAGTGCCTACGCTACGCTAATAAACAACATCTTTAGTGGATCAAAGTTGAACATTTGGACATTATTCAAAAATCAAAAATAATCCATGTACCTGAGCCACATGTGGCCGTTTTTACAGACTGCTTGTTTGTGGTCCGTGAAGGGCAGCACGGCCTGACACAGGCTGCAGTGTTCCGAGAACGTCTGCTTGTTCATCTTTTTCTTGATGTGGCCAATCAGGACCTGAGAAGGATGGTAGACGCAAAGCCAGAGTGTGTAAGTGAAGGAAAACGCAACACAAAGTTTTCTTCCAACTTTTATAACAGCAGCACAGAAGAATGCGAGTTTAGTGCTGTGACTGATCAGCAGTGTGCGCTGTGCAAAGTGGCATTAAGATGCATCTGCTCCTTTATTTTAGCCAAATGCACTGCATCTTCTTCACCTGATGGCACCTACCATCATACAAAGACATTTACGAAACTACAATAGTAGTGTGTGTAACTGATAAAATTCTGTATATTTATATATGTAACAGAGATTTCAGATATTTCTGCAGTTTGTTAAAAAGAAAACCAAAAAGCACTCTAATGTTTGCTCAGCACCTTCTGTGGACACAGGCAGCAATTATGGGATAATAAATACTGAAAAGCTCTATATGGCCAAATGTATGTAGACACCCATGGCCACATGGTTCTATGTACCTTAGTTGTTTTTTTATTTTTATTTTTTTATGGCTGGGGTTCCTTCATTTCAGTTAAAGATCCCCTGAACATGCATCCTCAGTAGTGATGTCAAGCTGCACTGCAAGTAAAAAGTCTAACCAGTAAAGTAATTTAAAATAAACTCAGCCCTCCTGCACAGCCTACACACTTCTGCATTTTTCAACCGGAAGTAGCTGAGGAGGGGCTGGGCCACTTCTGGGCCAAGGGTGACAGAACGGCAGAATCTAAACACTGGATTTTGTCTAATGTACCTGAGTGCTCGTGTTCTAATCACAAACAGCCATACTTATCCTTTCACTCATTTTCTAAAAGAGAATGGATGTTTCTTGTCACACCTAGAGTGAGGAGGCTGTTGGATGTGCCTAAAACCCTAACCCTTCTCTAACTTGTCCTCACGACCACAGTTTCACTGTTTTTTAGACAAGTTTTTCACTGAATGGTCGACACACTCTTCCTGAGTTCCAGTAGAACTATGCAAGCAAACGGAATCGCACAAGATGTGCTGAGAGCATCAGAGTGACACGAGCGCCAACCAACTGCTGCACTGACTCCTGCGTACACAGTACTAGGCAGGTGGTTATAATGTTATGGCTGATCTGTGTACATAACATCACTGTGATCAGGGTATGTAAAAAGCAGGTCAGGACATTTGTGGTAAAAAGCTGAAGTAAATAATTATTAGTTGAGTCACCCTTTTACCTCTGAAGCTCTGTCGTTAGTGTCTTTGGAGAGGTACTCCACCAGGCCACAGGTAGGTATGCTGGTGTTCTGAGCAATCCAAGTGTTGAGGTACACCACCCCCAGCACCTTCTTCATGTTTTCTCTCATTAGATGGGTCTCTACAGCATTGATCCAAGCCTGTACCTCTGCCATCTGCTCCTCCTGAATCTCTTCCTCCTGTTTTACTCTACCAGGCTCACCTTCCTCTTGCACATCTTCTTCTTCATCCTCTTCATCCTCCTCGTCCGTTACAAACACCTTGCTTCCCTCGTTTGTAGGTTTACCGTGGTGATCAGTAAGAGGTGACTGCAGTGACTGGTAAAGTATACGCACCAAAAAGAGCTTCAAACGCCACAGATAGGGTGAGTCTACCTCCTGGATCTTTTGATCTAGTTCTTCCTGCAGTGACGCAGGGATACACTTGTTTTTCAAAATTTGCCACCTCATCAGATCAAGCAGGTCAGCCATCTTGTACAGGTTCTGTGTGGGGGACTTGAGCAGCAGCGCTGCTGCCATTTCAGGTGTTTTCAGGGTGACAAAGTGAACCTGGTAGGTCCTGTTAATGGGATGAAAGCCTTCGACAATACCTTGCGTGCTGACCATAGCAATATACGCTCCATTGCAGCTCACTGAAATCCCGTGTATCCGCCTTCCTATTAGGTTTTCGGGTCCCAGCATGTCCTCTTGCTTGAAAATCAAAGCGTTTTCTGTAAAAGTTGGAGTCAGCTTTTTTATCCACCCATCTATGGAACAACTGTACACTGCAACACCATGTTGACTGACCGCTAGCGAGACCACAGGGAGCGAGTGCAGCCCTGCCACATGAGAATTGTGTACATTTAGTCCTGCTGGTGAAATCATGAGCAAGCACCAAAAGATATAGCAGCCGCGTGACGCAACAATGAGGCTGCAGCTGGATTTATGGATTGGGTGGATGAGTGGGACACATTTGATGTTTTCCACAGCGATCTCATCAGACTCCTTCCAGAGAATGACAGGGTGTCGGAGGGTGAAGTAGCCCTTCACTCCCACCAGGCTGACAGGCATGATCTTGACAGGTCCCACCTCACTGCCAATGATCAGGCCACTCATTCGTCGATCTGCGTTTCCATACTCCCACCAGGCCAAGTCACTGGGTCTGGTCACACCTGATTCGATGATGTCATAAAACACAACCTCTGTCCCATTTGTAAAGGGCAACACAAACTTCCACAAAACAAGGTCACCATTTTCCATCAAGACAGCCAGGAGGACCATCTCTTCTTCTACACATGTGTTGTCCGGTTGAACCTGTTTGACTGTGTAAACACTTGACCACTCCATTCTCAAAGGAGTCTGCATACGGAAACGCCGCTGCAGCTCTTCTAAGTCCAGCAGGTTTGCCTGAGGTGGCTTATCGTCTTTCTTGGCGTAGCCGCGCTCCTTTAGCCTCTCACTGTACTTTTTGGTGAGATCGACTAGCATGTTCCACTCGAGACGCTTGTGGCTGTTATGAATGGTAAGTCTGTGATCAAGTGTTAGGCAAGCGAGTAGACAGCGCCCACTAGAGTCACAACCTAACGGTGACCAACTTGCATATTTTATTCCTTTGTGCACTCCTACTGAGGGGTTGATCACTGTGTCCGCCAGAAAAACTTGCCTTACAGCGGGGTCTGGGTGTGTTGAGAACTTCTCCATCGCTTCAGCTAGCTCCCCTGCTGGTCCCACCTTAACAATTAAAAACACAAATGAAATCAATAATGAGGTAAACGGTCAGGTTTAAGAGAAGATTTCGGCAAACACACAAATTACAAATGTAACTTGATGGCTTGCCATACACCGACACTGCAGCAGATCTTGCAACTAGAACATGGATAACACCCACCCACCTGAATGGCTGATAAAGCAGTATCATCAGACAGGTAGTATGTGTTGGTTGTATTTTGTGTACCAGTGTCTACTACTCTCAGCTCAGTAGCCCTCCTATTTTACAATTGTTACTCATATCTATAAATGGCAGCAAGAAACCAACTTCACCCTTCTGTCAGTGTGCCTAGTGGATTATAAAATTCAGCACCAGCCAACATTTTATCTGCCAAGTGGATTTTTGGAATGTAGACGAACCTATAAAAAAAAAAGAAAAATCATGTTTACACACTAGAGCAGCTACACAGAAACAGATTTACCACAGCAAAATAGTTTTTTTTGTTTCTCTTTTACATTTGTATTCCATCGCTTTAATTATCTTTCTTTCAGTTTTGTAAATAATGAAAACACAGGAGCATTCACCATTGCCAAACTAAGAGCATACAAGTGAATATTAGCTTGGCTGTGGTCCTAAAGCGTGTTTACATGAGTCACTTAACAAGTGCACAAATAATAATGCCGTTACTATACTCTCAATGATGTGATGTAATCACCTATGGATTCTTGAGACACACTTGTGTCACTTCTTTGTAATACCTTCCAATGTATTTGCACTGTGTGGAAATATATCCATGTGGTCCCGAGTCTGCTCAAAAACACTTGACATATAAACACTGTACTATACTCGGACCACTGCACATTTGCAATCAATGAAATACTTCCATATAGTTAATTAGTAATATTAAGTAAAGTGTGAAAAATAATCCAGCTGGAGAGGGAGAGATGTATTCTTTACTTCTGTAGACCACACAGCCTTTTGCTCATTTCAGTTTTAAACTTTTCAGACAACTGTGAGTGTGAGCCTAACATTGAAAAGAAAAAAAATTTCAGACAGACCCTGGGACTTCACTTTTCCATCACAGCCAGAGAACCAAAAGTTTATTTTGTATATTTGCTGGAAAGAAAATCTGTCACTGCACTACGAAGAAGAAGCAGGATGCTATCTTGAAAACATGAGTCAGTTCTTGCACCAAATAAAGCAAGCTTACACAACCATATGCCACATTGTTCAGAATACTTTTAGTGGAGTCTCCCTCCACTAAAAGTGCTCTGCATTGTTACTTGGGTGTTTGACTGTCACTGTGCAGAATGATGCATGCATAAAGCCTGATACTAACTGACTGTATTCGCATTCATCTGTTGAAGGGAGACGGTTTCCCTGCAAGCACGTACCCTAAATCTGAGTTTTAAAAATGTGCACAGAGCATTATTTTGCTTCAACTTATTTGGAAGGAAATCACATGGTCCAATATGAAACTAGCAAGTGATATACACTACCAGTCCAAACTTTTGACTGGTAGTGTAGAAACTAGTCTCCAACAGATATAGACAGAGAACTGACTGCAGGTGGCATCTTATGTCATATTCAATGAATAATTTAAGTAAGTCTCAGATTCTGGCTGGTACGTGTTTAAGATCCACAATAATTAATTAGCTTTTTCAAAAATTTGGTATGAATTTGACAGTCTACATCTCAGCAATCACCAATTTTAACATTATACATTCAAATACACTCAAATGAGCAGTAGGACACTACTAAATATACATTAGTGGGAAGCAATTATAATGTAGATATGAAAGAGGTGAAAGGATTTATTGTTTATCTCTATGTGAAGGGATTTATTGTTTATCTCTATCTGGTAACAGTCTAATGAAATGTTTTGTTTTTCTAAAGTTGGAGGTATTTTGCAGCTGATCCATTGTCCAGTGGACTGTATTTTTTTTTACCTTGGCTGACATTTGACAGGAGCATCTTAGATTTTTGGGGGGAGATTAAGAGAGACTGAGGTGAGTTGGTGACCCTTTTATGGAAATACAGCAAAGAATATGTGGAGAATTGTTGGCACGCCCCTTTAACTCTTATGGATGCTGCAGCCAGCGAGCTAACAATCTTAGCCGTCAGTAGCTGTTATTCGTTCCTAATACAACATGCAGCGTACAGTCTTTATCAAAGGTTTATGGACACGGTCGACTTCTAAACGCAACGGGAAGCCGATGCACAAAGCTAAGTTACCAGTCTCACAGTCTCGACTCGATTAGGTACATTACTGTCTGCAGCCACTCCTGCTATGCAAAGGGTACAGCGCTACCTGGCTAAGGCGGTTTGGACAGGAGAACATGTGTGGACCTTTACCCGCAGCTTATAAACTTCTGTGGGGACGGGGATAGAAGTCCTGTGCAACGCCAGGTCCTGTTTGTTGCTGTGGACGTCGCACACAAGCTCCAGCAGCGACAAGGAGGTGGTGGTGCATACCGCCAGGCGGTGGTCCTGCGACCAGGTGAGCGGCTGCAGTCCGCTAACCGGGGCTATGAGAGGGACGACAGGGTCTCGTTTAACTGGAACATTCTCCTGGGCAAATTGCAGATCACGCTCGGATTCTGGCTCCGTCTTGATCAACACATCTATCGGCACTGAGTTCACCGACTCTGATGGACTGGCAGCCGCCATGTTTTCCGTACTGTGGAAGTGACGTCGTCGAGCGAGGAAGTACAGAAAGGGGGCGGGCTTCCTCCGCAAAGTGAAATAGTGCACTGAGTAGGACGGATGAACGCCATTCTTCCAAAAGCTATTCCCTCACATTTAGTGTTTTGATGATGCTGGTGGAGACGCAGTGACAGCAAAGGCATATGATTCCCATCATTTTCATACTCATCAAACCATTAAGTGACACCTCCCAGCCCAGCACCACCCACCTTGGATGGGGAGAGTGTCATCCTGGAAGAGACCACTCCTATCAGTATAAAATTGTTTCATCATAGGATCAACCACTCACAACAACTTTGCACTGATTTGCAGTGACCCTTACCTCTAAGGGGGAAACTCAGCTGACACAGTAGGCTACATAGGTCTAACTCAAGAGCCTTTTTATTAAACAAGCAAGAAACATATCTGAGATCAGAAGTTTATAGATTATAAGGACTAAGGAGCAAATGTCCATGCATTGGACAACTGCCTCTTCTGCTTAAATAACTCACCAGAGGAATAGGTATTTAAATGTGAACATGTGAAACAGGTGTGTAATTATAAAAATAGGATTGTTGCAGGTTTTGGCCTTTCACTCTCTGTAGCTGTCAAAAAAGTAACACAATCAAATGTGTGAGAATACCATCCCACGCTAAGATGTTGTTCTTTACCCTCAACAGAATGTCGGCAATACATGTAGCTCAGGTCGTCAGTTGTCTTGTTCTCATATATTTATAAGTATTACAATTACAAATTTATATTTTTCAAATTACACCACATTTTAGTAAGATACAAGCCAGACTTACAGCTAAGGAGAAAAAACAGTAAAGACTATAGGTTATTTATATTGAACTGCTATTAAACTAAAGTTAGCTTGAGCTGAACTGAATTTAACATGACAACAATGATGCAGGAATTTGTTTGCTCATATCCTAGTTATGCAATTCCATATTTGTATTTGTGGCATCGGACATTCAGCGTGCATGCATGTATTCATGCATGTAAAATATCTGTAAGTGTTGTTTTTTTTTGTCTGTTGAATGTGGAGTGGCGCTTGCGCTTTGACTTTGACAAAGATGTCTCAGAACAAAACATCAAGTACAGCCATGGACAGTGTGTCAGGACTTACACATCCTTGCTTTAATTAAATTAGATTAGATGAAACTTTAATGATCTCCATGGGGAAATTTTTTAATCTATGTGACACATTCACTCACAGAACCTTGATCTATGTTGAACCAGCTCTGGCACTCAACAATCACATACTCACCACTTTGAAAGAAAAAATAGTCCAGTCCCTGACAGGCACGACATCAGTCATTTTAAATGTCTGAGTCTGGCCGCTCCTCACCAAGAGAGATCAGTAATTGTCAGATTTCATCATTAATTATTAAAAAATATGAAAACTGTCCCATCCACAGCTGATGGCTCATATGGTTATATATATGTATATATCAGTGACGAGTCACTGCACGCTCCTGGACTGGTCAAAGGTCAAACTGCTGCAGTTGGATACAGAGCTGGAGAGTCCTGGGCAGGCAGTAATTTGTTACAGCCTTCACATGAAAGCTCCTCTCGCAGTAGCTGCCTGACTCTCAGCAAGATGACAGCAGGCTTTCAACAGGCAGTTATTTGTCACAAAACAAATTGTTACAAATCTGCGAGACAAATACAGAATAATGCGTCCGCCATGTTTTAATCTCTCATTTTTCTGTCTTTTGTTTCGATAATCGAAATGAATAAATGAATGGGGACCGTGGTATGTTTCATTCTTAATGAAGCATGTAGTGAATGAATATTTCACACACCTGCTGTGTCTTTGGTGGGTTTTGACTGGGGACCCAGTCCCATCTTGGAATGTATGAATGTTGGATTAAACATTCATCAAATGCTGTCACAAAAACTTTATCCTCGCCAGTCAACCACACATAAAGATGGAAGCAGGCCCACGCACAGGCCAAGGAAACCCAACCATGATTTGAACCTCAGCCTGTAGTTTACTTACTCTGTGGTAGTGGAATTATTTAGGCTGCATCAGAGTCATGTCTGAAGGTATATAGGTTATGTAGTGTGGGTTTATGGATATGGATGGGGTCAGCTCAGGTCAATCCCCTGCATCTCTAATATCTACCTGCTGTCTTGTTATTGCCTGCAGGTTCTTCCTCAGCCTTTCAGCCCTCAGTAGACCATATCCTCTGCTGTTTGCTGGCTGTGAGCATCAGTGGAGCCGTTACATGTATCTTGTGAGGATGCCCGCAGGGATTTTTTGATGCATGGTTCATCATACATGCTTTAATCATTCAGTCTCTCAGACACCTCCCAGGAGGGGGCTGCTGCAGCACATTATCGAGTACACACAATTAGTGATATAATCATGATGATGATAATGAAATGTATTTAGAGCATATCAACGCAGTTCATTCTGTTCAGAAAAACATTAGCAGGACTGCAACCCTGGAAAAGTCTCAGTGCTCAGGCTCCTGACGCTTTCCCCCTGGAGAGATCCCAGCAGATTGTCACATCACAGATTAGCAATCGACTTGGTGTTCCTTCTGCACCGTCAACTGCAAAAGCCTCACCTGACAGGTGTTGCTCTCAATCAATGCTCTCTTGCCCCCCATGCTGTCCTTTGGGTGGGAAGGGATGTAGAAGCCTCCCTTTCCTCGTTATACATCCTGACAACCTCTAACAGGCAAATCTGAGCAACAGAAAATCCTCTTCTCACTAAGAAACTACTGATACCACATTAGTGACATCAGTAGGAAACACGGTGCTGGCCTTTTATTTAGCTCCCTTCAAGGATGTTCAGTCACCCATTAAGGGTCATGGTGACAGGATGTTAGGATCAGAGGAAAGGTGTCAACACAGGAATAACCTTACACGCTGTGAACTGTTGGAACAGACTGCAAGGAAGGCAACCAGTGATCACTGGTCAGAAATAACTCTTGAGGGCCAAGGGTGTCTTTCAGTAAAAACTAGACATCTATCCATCACATGTAGTAGTAGTGAGTGCATTCCCTTTGCTAACTTAATTAACTGAAGTGAATGGCTAGTTCTCATTATTACTCAGATTACAGTATCAGCAGAAAGTCAGCACAGATGCCATGGATTGTTTCGACCTTTCAAATGATCATCTCAGGTGAACTGAACATACTGGTATTCACTATGCTAACTTTAACGTGAAAACAGTCTACTGTTTGATTTCCTCGGAAACTACTTTCTACTGAAAAGTTCCTGTGAAAACTGCATACAGTGTTTTCTGTGAATAATGGAGAATAATGGCAGCACTATGACTGGAAATCATGGAAATACAATTTCTACAGTTCCAGAGTGCTTGGAAGAAACGACCATGCACCTGTATTGCATTAAGGTGGAGCCAGAAGTCTGAGAAACAAATATCCCAACTATGGACCAATAAGATTTAAGTCATTTGCATGATAAGTGCAGGAAATTTCTTATGTTTTGTAATTTTGGTAAATCGATCCTTTAATTGCAAGTGGACATGTAAAACTAAGCCCACAAGTGAAAGGTAACTAAACTGTCTATAAGAACAACTATTATTATTATTATTATTACAGGCCTAAGTCTGTGAGCTACAGGTTCAGATGAATGTACTACTGTCTCATGACACTACGGGCCAGCTGATGCATAAATCCAATGCAGCCACGATGCCAGTCGGGCTGTTTCAATGCCTCGTCCACTGCTTTACTCAGTTCTACCTTCTATAAAAAATGTAGGTAACTCTGAAATAACTTGGTTGTGACTGCTTGTTGCTACTGCTTCTTTAACAAGTTACTCTGTCTTCATGTTTTTTTTTTTTGTGGAACACCTGGGACGGCGAGAGTTATAAAAGATATTCACAATATCCTCAGCTGACACCAGAGACTTGCTTCGGAACAAAGTGAGTAGCTACTTGAATTGCTGCTTATGTTTTAAGGTAGACTTAAGGTAGCCGCCACAACCACCAGGAGCAGGATGTTTTCTGGTGGCTAGTTTCTGTTCTTAGTGACCTTTTTCAGAGCAGACAATCTGACATCACGGTAGGAAATGCGCAGGTGCAATTAATAAAAACAATGAAGGCCGAATTTCGTCTATCTGCCTCACTATCAGGGTCTTGGTATTGTTCAGGCAGACTTGGCCTAGACAACAGCTGACTGGAGCAGGGCCATCATTAATGTTATTAGGAACACCTGTATGCCTCCTGCTACAACATGGGCCAAGTGTCTCTACTATTATAACTTAAACCCGTGTGTTGTCTTTACTTATATGTTTGTTTATACTAATTAGGAATTTCCTTTTAGTTGTTGTGGAACAGATTTGTTGTTTGGCATATTACAATGAATCCATGTTTTGTTCACACGGGGTTGAAATGTGAATAAGGTTCAGTGTTGCAATTGTTAGAACCTAAAATGATTTTTCACTGCTTGTTTTGTTGGGGCTTTTGGTTAATTCATTATAACGGCTGGTTTGTAGTTTAGAATAGTTGTGGGAATGTGAAAATCATTGCCGTTCAGATTACATGAGAGACTGTATTCTGTGCAGTGTTTGGAGGTGCATTGTTGGGAAAAGGCCGCTTGGCAGTTAGTGCTGCTGGGCAGCATGTCAAAACCCACATAATCACTGGTGTCAAATGCAGTTTGGGAGGGAATGTTGTTGTTACTGTTTCCAAACAGTGTTGCAAACACTTGCTTCTTCCTTTTGTTGGTTTCGCATATAACCGTGCACTCCAAGCATTATCTTTTTAGCCGCTCGCCTTACCAAAGTGTTTATTTCACTTTCCATATTATCACTGGCTATATTTCCAAATGTAGCTTTGTTACATTATTTTAATATTAATTTTCACAAATCTCCATTAGTGAAATGTTCTCACTGCCCAGTGAACAATAGCCTGGCATTTCACTTTACCCCTCTGCATCCTCAACAACTATTAAGTGGATTTAGAAATAAAATAAGGCCTCTATGACAAAGACACTTATTTTATAGTTGTATAGGTTTAAAATGGTTTTTCTTTTCTGTTTTGCCATAAAATTGATGTAGTGGAATGATGGCTGGGCAGGCACCTGTGCTATTTTGTCTGCAGGACTCCAATCTATAAGAAGTACTGTAACTTTCAGAGCTTTCAAGAGACAGTTTGTTTGGGTTATAAAATCCTGCCATTACCTGTTAGCCAGATGGTAAGTTTACCTGAGGCCAGGCTGTAATCTGGAGGTTATTAAGAGAAACATGGAAACTGATTGGGTGGAACTCAGGAGGAAAATCAGCCTTTCTATTTATTCCCAGCGATAATGGCTGAATTATTCATCCTGTGTGATGATTAATTAAAAAAGGCCCCGGGTCCTGTGGCAGTTACAGGCTGCTGAGGCACACACTGAGATTCCCAAGTGATGTGCTGGATGGCTCTGGCTCTGTCTGCCCTCTTCCTGCTTTCCTCTGCACATCTTTAGGAAAAGTGCCCTCACACGTTACGTACCTGTGCACCTAATGCTTTAACCTAATTCACAAATACATGAGGTGAAAGACTGCGGCTTGGTAAATGTGTAAAAGCTGACTGGGGGTCAAGTTGCATTTTCAAATGGGTTTCGTGGCTTGTTTTAACCTATGTAGGGGGTATATACAGTGGCATTGCGATGTATGGGAACTGGTAACGGGTTGGTCCACGTAGCAGGACCAGCCTGCCTGAGCATAATGCTGGTGTGTGAAATGCAGAGGCTATTTAACCAGAGCTCATTGTGTTTGTGTGGTGGCTCCAGTAACAAACTCCATTTTGAGCATTCTGTCTTGATAATGGGTTGTTTGGATGGTCTGTTCTTCATATGCACTCACTGAGTCTCATTGCAACCAGCTGTGGTAGCTGCCAGACTCAGGTAGGCAGCGGCTGTTGCGTCTTCTGACCTAGCGTGGGCAGCTGGCAGTAGGCAGGACATGCCCTGTGGCAGTGCCAGGGGTAGGCCAGGAGTGCTGGGGTCCAGGCCTGCTTTCACCTCTGCTTGGGCCCTGCTAATGGAATAGGGTTTAGGCTGCCCATATGGCACTTGTGAGAAGTACTGCAGGCTGTTGAGGGCAGGCACATGGACTCGCCAGGCAGTCTCCCATTAGATATTAAACAGGACAGGGCCAGACCTACAAGATCACCCCACAACCAAGCATTATGGATGTGCTCACTGGTGGGGATGGGGACACACCTGCACCAGATGCTTCCTTCTGCCCTGAAAGGAACATGCCACTGTTTGCGCATGTTTTATTCCATTACCTACAAATATTTCCTGTTATTGCCAACCATTTACCAAATCAAGGTTTTACACAGATTCCCTATCTTCCACACAGCATATAGTTTGTTTCCTTGCACTATGTGTACAGATTTGAAAAGTACATTGTGGTTTTACAGTAATGCAGTTGAGAGCATGGACCGAGTGAAAAATCTTCCTTGTTAGTGTACGCTGACGTATTCAGAAGGATACTGTGGAAAACCCAAAACTGTGAAACAAGGCTTAAGTGCATCAACTAAGGGTTTTCCAGTAGAGACTGCACATTCAGCACATTCACAAAAGGCTCAATAAACTTCTCCTTTTAGTAACACTAAAAATACAGTATTTTGTCATCTTGTGTGCTGATCCAGTTCAGATCCTCTGCTCACTACGGTCTTGACTTTCTGTGATGGGCATGAAGAAATGATGTAAAAATGACTACTTAGCAGGTAATGATTGAAAGGAAAAAGTTGCCCTTCAGTACTTAAACAATCACTACAAAGGAGGCAGGACTCATCACAAGGCTAAAGCATAAATCCTTTACACAAAAAGATGAAGAGGACCATGCTTTCTTATTATTTCATGCAAGATAATTGCCTCAGCTGCTTCATTTTGATACTGTTATTACATGAGCATGTAGACCACATGATATTTGGGAGCACTCTACCATTTTTAGTCAGGCTTCCTGCTGCATTTGCAGTAGTCACTCTGAGACCCTGACTTTTTTTGGGTGGACCTAACTGACAAAACCAGTCCAGGTTTATGAGCCAATGAGTTGTTGAGCGTCCTCTAGTTAGAGGTCAAGGAAAATTCTGTTTGCCAGGATTTACATGGTGTTAGTCCGGTGTACAGGAGCTGGCCAGATAGAATGTGTGTAGTCAATGAGGTGGACAGGGGGAGAGCGGTGTAGCCCACCAGCCCTCTCTGGCACCAGACTGACCTGGCTCCTCTCTGAGCCGTGGGCGACCAGGGGAAGGAGAGCCACATGGGATGGGAAGAGAGAGCAAAGTGGGCTGCAGTGGTAACCAATGTGTTCACATATAATATTTATTGAAATAATGCTTACCCTCTAGAATAACTCTGTGCTCCTTGCTGAGTGTACCACACAGGCTGATGCAAACTGAACTAAAATTACCACTTCAGGGTGACACTGGCAATTTGTACTGCAGACCTAAAAAGGTAGAAATAGTGAGGGTAATTACAGTCAGTGGAAAAATACAGTTTGACGTTGCCCTGCCCTGGTTTTCCTGCTAATACTCCATTAAAAAGTGAGGGAAGACTTTTTAAACAGGTCACTCTTGCCAACCCTCCCTCCCATCTCTGTTTCTTCCACCTCTCTCCACCTGTCTTCATCCTCCTCCTCCTCCTCCCCTTTCTCCTTCCACCACCCGCCTTTCTGGATCTGGAACAAAAGCCACCTCCGCTGCTGCCACCTCCCCTCCCCATCACCTGCTTTTCCATTTTATTGGTGACAGCTGCCGCGAAACAAACTCGCGGAGCGAGAGAAATGATGTGTCAGTGGAAGGTCCTTTAGCCTGTGCTGCTAATCTGTCACACACCGTTTGTTGTTTACTATTTCCTCCTGCTTGCCGACTGACCGGCAGCTTGCGCCGCGCAGTAATGGCGACAGATGCTGACCCGCAGAAGTGTGAATCTTGCCGATTTCTCCCTGCTGTCAACCTGTAAATTACAGCTATCGGGAGTAATTAGACCCGATAAAACCCTTCCGAGCCTCACCCCCCGTGACACACAGCACACAGCTCTGGCACAGCTCAGTGACCTGAGTGTGCCATTTTGCAAAAGAAGACTGCGGATTCTAAGCTGTTCTTCTTAAACACATTTTTTTTTTAAATTGTACCTCTTTGTCTTTAGTTTTTATATTTAAAGTGAAATTAGGAGCTATACTACTTATGTTATAGTATTCACTGTAAAAAATTCACCACCTTTCTCTGGTTTAAGGATTTTCTCTCTTTTGGGTCAAACACTAACATCTTTGGCCAAAACACTTCATGACTTTGAAGGCTCTAAGATGGATGCTGGCAGTGGTGCTGAACTTGCAGAGGTGAGTCTATTCTCCAGTGAATTACCTTGGATGAATCTGTAGATGTTACCAGTCATCTTCTACTTCTCCTCACCGAGGTTGTGCAGGCACAGCCGGGTAACTGGGCACAACGAGAGAGGTCAGCATTGGGGCCACCTCTTTTTGCCCTGGCATCCGTGTTCGGCCTGCAACCACCACAGTGGCCACCACTGCCAAGCATGCTCTTAAAAGCAAGACCTGTGCCCCTTTAAGTAACTTGCGTGATACCACAGGTCACGCAGCCAGGTCTTGTCATCCTCTCCCTGACTCTCTGCCTTCCTCCCCCACCTCCTTCTCCAGCCCATAGTGCCCACTTCCTGACCACTGGAGCCAATCACTTTCCACCCCTCGCCTCCTTTGCCACCAATGCCGAGCGGCAATCTGTCACCAGGGCATTAGGAGATGCCACCCTGCCGGCCGCCTTCCGTACACTGCGGTAATGGCTTCTGGCATCCCTAGAAAGATAAGTAACCAGTAAAAAAGGCAAGAAAGCAGGATGAAGAGGGAGAGTGAGAGCCAGAGAGGAGAAAAGGCTCACATCCAAGCTGCCCTCATCTTGCCACTGTTCGACCCTCCTCTCTCCCTTTCACCTCACCCCACTTTGGCCCGGTCGCTTTGCACGATACTTCAGTGAATAAATGAGTCGTTTTAATCCGACTGACAAGCTGGCATTGCCCAGCCCTGCCCTCCATCTGTACTGGCGGCCAGCGCAGCAGCAGGCCCCAGGCAGCCCGATGTGCCAATCCAACACACAGCTTATCCTGGCTGTAGCTTCAGGGACAGAAGGGTTAGAGCTCTATGCGGCAGCTACCCTCTCCACCAAAAGAGCTATTTATATAAGAAAGGGATTAGCCGGTGGAGGCTTTGATGAACTGGAAAAAAAAAATTATGAATTTGTTCTCATCTTGCTGTAATGCACGTATGAAGTCCTCTTCTTTTAAAATGGAAACTGCAGTTTACTGCTTTTCTGTGTGTGTGTGTGGGGTGGAATAATAGTGTGGTTGTATTGTTTTATTTTACACCCATTCTCAAAGTAACCGTTATTTTTTAGGCCAGCTACAAGCTTGCTGAAGCATTAATGAGGCAATTTAATTCTGTCCACAATTGCACTTATCTCTGCAATAGTCACTCAGTGACCAATGCAAAACTGAAAGTGAAACTCACCTCAATTCTGCCTGTCTCCACCGCTGAGGGGTTAATTTTGCCCCGTCATCCTTGGCACAGCAAGAGGCCAAGTGTACTATCACTCACGCCGTTGTGACTGAAAAACCCACATGGAGAGAAAAAAACTTAGCCACAGGAGGTGCTAAACCCTCTGCTCCATTTCCACTCTCCACAAGCTCCTCTCCACTGCCTCTCTTGGCCATGTGGCTCCTCCAAGTTGTTTGGTAAGGGACCTGGTAACATTTGAGTGCCCGATTAAGCGCGGGGGCTCAGTCCGGCCCCCCCTCTGGGTCCCGTTCAGGCACGTCACTGATGAGCATACTGCCATCTTCCCTGTGATCCACGCACACATTCATATATATACACACACCCCTCCCACTCGCTCATTCTTTTTCATGCTTACTTCCCCGTCTGTTCTGCCTCTTTTTCACACAAACAAACTCGCCTCCCTGGTTAAAGATCCCCCATAGATCTGATTGCAGCTTATCTTTGGAACAGGAGGTTATGACTGTTTGATCCATGGCAGCTGAACCTTTTGCCAAATATGCACTGGGGCCTGGATACTGTTTATTAACAGGAGGGGTCCTCCCACTGTGCCACTGAAGATCCGAGGGCCCAGTGTTTTGCTGCTTTTGGTGAAAGATTAAGCACCGTTTCCTTAAATTAGCCTGGAAACCATGAAACTAGCATAAAAGATATTCCTTATCCACAAGGTCACTAGGCGCTCATTATCACTCGGATTGAATAAATTACTGAATTTGAGAAGTGTAGAAAAAAATAAAAGAACTCCTTGTTAGCACAGTCAGGTTTTTTTGAAGGGTTAAAGTACAGCTTATTTGCTTAACTGGAGTGAAAGAGCATTGGTGGATAATTTAGGTAACGGGCTCATTGGTGACAGCTGGGCAGCATTGAAAGCCAACCAAATCAACATAAATCATTGACTCTTTTTCAATAAGTAGGTTAATATCTCAGAATGGTGTTTAATGTTTTATTCAGCACAGAGGCAGAGACTGCGTAAAGGGACGGCAAGTGTTTTTTGAATGCAGATGGGAGGTGGAGGGCTGGGCAGAGTTTGGCATCTCCCCATAGTTGCCTCTGAGCTCTCCAGCCCTGTTAAAAGGAGTGTCGGAATGATCCTCACTCCTCTTGAGCCCTCTCCATATTAAACAAGTGCTTTGTAAGTGTGCTGTGATTACTATTCATCACAAATAAATACTTAAGCACATCGAGCTTAGCACCCACTGCTTTACAGTTATCCATTATTCCTGTCACCTGCTTGTCCATTTTTTGTCTCCTCCCCTTTCGGCCTTCCTTTCCCTTTGGTGACTGAATGTTCCGGTGCCCTTCAACTCAGTAGTGTGCTGGGAGGGAGCTGGTAGCTAGTGCCCATGTGCCAAGCCTCCCTGCTTTGTGTCCTATTCTCTGCCCTCACCCGAGGCCTTGCCCCAACAGGAGAGCAGGGCCAGAGGCTTTAGTGTGCTCTGTGTGCTTCCCAAGACAATGCCCTTCCACTGTTTTCAACACTTTTTACCTCCACACCCTTGTTTCTTCTTTTTGCACAAACCTAACATATACACCCACACAAACACCCCTCAAGTTCAAACACGCACCAAATCCACTCCTGCCCCAGACATGGGGGCAAAAGTCCACTGCACCCTGTCCTCTACGGTGGGTTTTTTGGAAGGTGATCTAGTCCTTTTTCCTCTGCCATAGTGCTTGGTGGGCTGGCTGGCTCCAGTGCAACATGATGTGTGCTGGCGTGGACTGAGCGTGAGCCAGTGTGCTTAGAAACTGATGAATTGCAGGCAAGATGCCTGGCGGCAGCCGGCATGGTGCTCCGGCGAGCGGCCGTCATACGCTATCACCGTCTGCTCTTGTGATGGGGGAAATTGCAAAGACAGCGCTGACAACTTAATTTAACACCAGGTCTGGAGGAAGCCAGAGTGCCACTGCGCTCTGGATAATTGATAACTTTGCCACCCCATTACAGCTCGCTCACCTTGTGCCCACCACATCTCAACTCATCATCTATCCAAATCAGTGGTGGACACATACTGTACAGATTTTAAAGCATGTCAGGTTGTACCAGAAGCAAGCGTGGAAAAAGGGAAACGTATGTATAGACTGAAAAGCGTGCTGAGCTTCTTTTTTTTTTCTGTTTTTGCTAGCTGAAATTTTTTATACTGGTGCCAATATTGTACCTTAGTAAGGTTTTCTTCAGAACCTCAGTTTGAAGAATGTAAACACCTTTTTCTCAGAAATCCTCGTTCCTTTAACAACATAACACTAGCACCTATGCAAAAACCTTACCAAAACTAGTAATAATTGTCGGTGCTTTGTGCTGTTGACATCCAATATCCAGCCCCAAGTTCCAGGTTGTTCTGCTGCATTCTCCATTAAAAAAATATTGCAATCTTTGATCATGATGCTGAAATTTTGCTTTGGGCTGTGGCTGTGCGGCACTGCGGGTGGATTGCACTGCCTGGATCTCCTTTACTGGCTGTTGGAGACAGCCAAGCAGGGGCCCGGTTGACTGGTAATGCCTGTTAATTATGCCTGTTAATTACTAATACAAACTGCTAATTAGCAGACCAAACACTGGCATTTGTTTGTTTTCCCTGCAGTGATGATATTGAGCTCTAACACAAAGAGACAAACTTGAGCTGCCTGATGCGCATCAGAATCAAAGGGGACTTGCTACTAGGATCATGCACGAGAGAAGGCAAATAAAGGGCAGAACCAAATTTCATATGGATTTAAATAGTACCAGACCTGCTGTAAGATTAGCACAGGACAGAGATGGTAAGTAGCATAGGTTTTATGGTCACATGTAGTGGTAGAGGTGTCCTGATTCTCTTTAGAGAATAGCCCTTCAGACTGAGGGTTTTCCAGAGGCAGATTCAGAACTGGGTGGCATGAGGCTAATTCTAACAAAAGTTACCTGCAGTCGATACACATCCACCAACATTTCCTGGTATCAAAAACATTGCAGTCCTTGGATTTTTGCTATTTGCTGTTGAAAATTGCAAACTGATGCTTTAAGACTGCACAAGAGAAGTCACCACAGCTGAAGATGGAATTGTGTGTTTAAAAGTTTCCGACAGCAACTCATCGTGGCTGTTTACTTAATCATCATCAGTGGCTACAGATGATGCATAGAAGTCTTGAAGAGTTTTGAGGGTTAACTTAAAAATGAGGGGTAGAGGTAAAAAAATAAGACTTGGGAATGAGTCTATGTGTACCATCTAAGGTAGACCCATTTACTTAAATATTTCCATTTTGGCTTTATACTTTTCCCACAGAGGGAATTGTAGTTTAGTTTGTACTCCACATCATTTACTGTATTTGGGCAGTAGTTGCAGACTACAATAAATGAGATGAGAAGGGAATGTATCTCAAAATTAACTTTCCAGAAAAGCAGGTTGTTTGATCACATTACATATCTGACAGAATATTTTGAAACAGAGTTTTGAGAATTTTCTTCACCTTTTTGAGACTGTGTAATTGATCAGTATGTCCTTTTGATACTTAATGGTATTTTACTGTGAAGTTTAACTTTTGAACATCTTTATTTCAGACCGTTACTTATAGCCATACTTTGGTATAGCTACCTTGACAAAGGTTAATGCTTTGCATGATTTTAACTCTTCTGCCCCCCACTGGCACAGAGTATGGCTGAGTATCAAACCTCAGTACTTGTTTTATACTGATTATATTAGTAGCTGTCAGGTACCAACTGCTGACATCAAAGATATGGTAAGCTTTATAATCTTGTTTACTTATTCTATGAACATGAACTATGGTTCCTAATTTAAGTCAACACTTTTCTAACTTTATTCAGATTAAGTTTTTTATGGCTGCTTCTGTTCAGACAACATTTACAAGAGATTCTCTTAAGTGGAAAAAAGTTTTGATAAAGGTTTTATATTTCTGAAATTGATGAGTTATGAAAATGTAGGTGTTGTGTTGGGATGAGTATGGAAACATTCTTAACAACACCCAGCCTTCATGTCCTGTTAAGGATGCTGAAGTCATTGTGTGTTCATAAATTATCCCACTTGCACATTCAGCTATTGACGGTACCTTTTGAATATCTAACCCCCCCCCCCCAAGTCCCACCCAGCTCTTTCTCGCCAAGACAAGATGTCACTCCACTCTTCTCACACACAAAAAATAATGAGTAATCGGCCACAAAGTGTCAGCCAGCCTTAATCCCCTTTTAATTTCCTTGTGGGGCCTGTGCCAGGGCTCTGGCTGCAGCGTGAAGCTGGCCGCTGCAGGCGGGACAGCCACGGTGGCAGGCAGGCAGACCTCACATGGGGGTCTTTACTGGGATCCAAGGAAAGAAAATACAATAACCACACACTGCCACCACTGTTTGCCTTTCACTTGAGTGGGATTTAGGCTTCTCTAGCACTCTGTCATAAGTATGTGTGTGCACACGTGCCCGTACACACACACCATTGCCATGCAGCCAGATTGCACTATGGACATATGCATGCTCTTTTCTCTCTCTGCTTCTCTCATGAGGTTGCACACACACCCAAACACACACCTACATGCATATATTAAGCATGTGCTTGAGCACTCGAGCACACCCCTGGTAATACTAGTCTGGATGAGGCTATTTATATCTTAATTTATACAGGTTGGTCTCAGCATAGGGGTCATTGCTATGTAGCTTCCCAATCCTCTGCAATCCCACAATGCCAAGTGCATCATCTCCTTTTGAACAGCAATTTATTTTCTTCCCTCCTCACTGTTATTCAAAAGTAAAGGTCCTGTCATTAAAATGTATGCTTTCGCAACGCACCCACACCAGGAAAGGGCAGCCAGTGAACGACATTCACTTCCCGTTCACGTAATGAAAGGCATAAAGGAAGAAGGAGGTGCAGGCTGAGGAGACTGAGCACATCTTTGTAACACATTTGCCCGAGAGGTGGATTCAGTGGAACAAAATGGAGAAGGTTAACGTTATTCCAGCAGATGAAATAATGTTTCATGACATTTACACACAGCAGGGATTTTTCTTCCTCATAACACTCGACTATGGCGTGTATGAGCAGTAGCATATGCATTAAGTGTACAAAATAGTTCTTATTCTAGGAAGCACATGCTTAGAGAAACACTTCTGATCACGTAAACTGCTAAATGTGTGCTAGTCACAGTGATGAGATGTATGTAGAAAGGGTTACTATGAGGGAGGTTTTTGAGATGCAGAGTGGTCAAGTGAGAGTGGCCGATCGGTCGGTACAATAAGTAGCACAATAGGTAACAAGAACCTTTTGCAGATATGTGCTGAGATGTAATTTAGAAACGGTGTTTGTCCACTAGAGAGCACTGACAAGTTAATTTTTCAACAGTTGCATGCCCCCCTCGGTGCATACAGTGACAAGAAATGTATGTCCTGTAGCTGAGAGTCACACCTGCGCAATGTTCATGAGGAATTTTGGATCATTCTCCCTCACAGAGCTGCTTCATTTCAGATAGATTTGTTCCTAACTGTAACGTAGCTGAAGATCTGTGACCATATGTTAAGGCAAATTTAAACTGGAATTCAGATATTTTCAGCTTTATGTAACTGTATCTTGGTCACAATAACCCGATATGACCACATAACTAAATTTAAGAAATTCTTATATTGTCTGTGTTTCAAAACACACACTTTATCAGTATGTTTCTTTAAAACTCAAATACAGAAATTAATATTGACTTTTAAAAATGTGTTATCTCTATCTGTTAGCTAGCTTCACTTTGTCCTGTGACAACCTGAATATGTTTGGTTTTGGACTGTTTGTCATATAAAATAAGCAGTTGTAAGGTTTAAGATATGAGTGTTTATTATCACCTCTGGCTTTATGAGTGTGACAACCATTTGTTTGTATAATAAAATAATTAATAGCCTTAAAGTAACTGATCAAACAAAACAAGTCAAACTGAATCTGGCTTCTCAAATGTGACAATTGGCTGCTTTTCTGCAACTGTAAGTTGCACTAAAAGAAAAAAGTAAAGAGAAATTTAAGGCTGTCTCTTCAAGCTCTGGGAACTTGTGATGGGTGTTTTTATTTATTTAATTTATGTAATATAGATTAAATAAATGATCAATAAATTAAAAAAAAAACCTAACATGTCATTCCATATTGAACATAATCATTACTTGCAGCCTTATGTGAATGTTTCGCTTCTTTCCTCTTCTTAAATTTATATTAAAACATCTGCTATGTTGTTTAATGATAAATAAAGCCCTTTAAGTGAAAAAGAGAATATTCAAAGTGTGTCTGTCTGTAAAGGTTTTTTGTCAAGCCTCTCAGCAAAGGTCTTTATGGCAACATAAGGGGTTAGCCTAGATTTTCAGTCCAGTCTCATTTAAGGCTAATTCCTGTGTGGGTCTGGATGTTTGATCCCATTGCCCATCTGAAGTAATTAAAGGGTTATTAGTAAACAGATATTCACGCTCGCTCACTCTTGCCAACTGTTTCATGCCATCTGCTGC
>NW_018127930.1:2489524-2491033 GCF_001952655.1 Monopterus albus
TGTAGCAACGCACAGGGAATGAACCGCGCTTTCATCAAGTCTAAACACAGTCAAACAGTGTCAGCTTTGTGTGTGTGTGTGTCTGTGTGTGCATGCGTGTGTGTGTGTCAGAGTAAAATACAAGGAAGAGCAGGAAATTAGAAGTTCAATTGTGCTATTTTAAACCTGCTTGTTAATTTCAGTCGCTTTTAACTGGCTCTACTTTTCACGCCAGCCGACCACTATTCTTATGTTTCATCTCTTCTTCTTCTCCTTTCCCTGTCTCTGTCTCCTCCAGCTCCCGCTCTGCCCTCTTGTCTGTTTTTATCCCTTTTTTTATTTTCAGTAATATAGAAGGGATTAACCCTGCTGGCCCCTCAGTGGTTACTGTTTCATTTTATTCTTATTAAAATCTTAAGAACCCGCTTTATTATTCCTGTTTGATACTACCTCAATAATCCTCTGCCTGCCTGTGTGTGTGTGTGTGTCTGTTTGTGTGTGTTTGACGGAGTGTATGTGTGTGTGTGTGTGTGGCATGCAGCCACAGACCCCTAGGTGTGCTGTGTGATGGATGTGTATGCTTTTGTCAGGGCTGGCAGGAAGTCCAGGACACATTACACACATTTTATATCATTATACACATTTTGAATTGTATAATAATTAATTTTGTGTGCAACATATACGTGCACATTCTTGTGCTGCATCTGAAATCCAAGTGTTTATGTTTTTTTCACATTTCAGATGCTTAATGTATTAAGAGAAGTGTCATAATATGACACATATGCACACTTCAATTCATTGTCTCATGTTTTCCTGTAATTCTCCACTTCTGACAGATGTTTATTTTCCGTACGTGTTGAGATGGCTGTTACCGCTGATGGGTCTCTTGTGTTTGCTGTGATCTTTCTTACAACAAGCTGCATTGATTTTGTGAAACCTCTGATAAATCCCAGACAGGAGCTAGACAGGCATGTTGTCACAGCAAAGCTGCCCTGGATAACACAGTGATTTCTCCTGCAGTTTCACTGACCCGGGAAGGTTTATTTAGAGAAGCAGTAAAGAGTGGCACAGTACGGCGTCATCTGTTGGTGTTTCATTACATTTCCTGCTAAATATTTTGAATCCAAACAATAGAAAGATGGAAGGGGTATTGATTAATCTAATTAGGAGTTAGCATTTTTCTAGGTGCATGTGTCAAGAAAAAAGAGGAAGGCCCTTGCAGTGGCTCCTCCCAAAGGAAAACTGTTCTCAGCGGTCATACTCTGTCTCTTGAAGTAAGTAACATCCTTGTTTTGAGTGTAAGGAAGTCTGGTTCTCCTAAGCCCTGACTTCTAGATCAGTTTGAGCGAAATGACCCCAGAGATGCAAAAGAAATGAGGGGGATGTTACCTGGATATGCATCACTCACAGGTTTCTCAATGACTGTCTTTAGATATAAAGGCAAGAACACTCTGAGAGTCAGTGTTGAGTTGTACTTGAGAAAGACCATAGATCACAGGGCCTTGATATCAAGTTAAGTCTACTGTAAAG
>NW_018127930.1:2491046-2511318 GCF_001952655.1 Monopterus albus
TCCTGCTGAGAGTGACTTGGGGTTGAGTGTCTTGCCCAAGGACACTTCAGCATGTAGACGGGAGGAGCTGGGGACTGAGCTGCCAGCCTGTAATTAGTGGTGGACAGCACACTCTACTTCCTGAGCCACAGCCACTGGGCTTTAGGGCCCTGAATTAATAAATATTTGAAACAGATTTTTAAAAATCAACTTGAGGAAAAAAATAGCACTATGTAAAATGAAATATGATTCTCACATATGGGGACAATGTGTCACTGTCTGAAGGTGATGATGTGTTAGAATTAATGTGATGTTTGAAATGCTTTTCCAGCCCTCTCCACAGAGGCATGCTGGGAGAACCAGACGGTGATACCAGGCTCTTCTCTGATTGGTCCAGTCTGACAGTGGACTGACTTTCAGTTCAGTGTAGATCACATCTGCCTGTTCTGGTTTGCAGTTTTCAGTTACCAGTACCAGACAGAGATCTCTGTTAGGCCAGACATTGCTCTAGCTGCCAGTGCGGTGTGCAGATCACCTCCTGATTTCTGACAGGCACCAGTTTGAGTGAGGATTTATGACAGTTTGTTAGCCATCAGTGATGAAGTAAACATTAATTTTACTGTGATGCTGTTTTTGTGTTAAGTAACGCAAGTATGTGACTCTCAAGAAAATAAAATATGACATTTATAAGTCAGTTTGTTTGTGGATCTCAGTGGTATCTCGAGCTGAGCTTCTTCAGATAAAGGGTGCAAGGGGGAAATCTGGACATTTTAAGAGCTCAGAATACAATCAGTGTGAGACAGAGAGGCATTATTTCTCAGTATCTACATTTCAAATGATGAGAAATTGATGGACATCTCACACTGGACTTAAAACAGGTAGATCTTGTAGGCCTGGCCTCTCCTCTGGGTTGCTCTGCAGTGCCATACAGTATATCAACAGGAAAATGGGGGAAACAAGAATAGATGACGGTTTGATTTCATCCTGCAAGAGGAATAGTTAATGTGACGTTAACCTATCATTTAGTACACTTTTGGAGAGCATCTGTCCAAGTCCAGCTTTAAGCTTTTCAACCTGGAGACTAATCATCTCTTCATTAAAAGTGTGATACTGTTCAAGTGTTTCCGCAGGCAGCCGGGAGCACAGAGGATTTCACTATCGACTTAGCAAAAGGTCAACATTATTTGATTTTCTCAAAGGTTACTATTTATGTCTATTTATTGACTGCCGGTTTCTCATAACATACTTGAGCACATGGGGGTGGCACATATATTCATTTTTTTTCTTCATCCTCCCACTTGTTTCTGCATTCTGCAGAATGCATTCTAATTTCTTATTTATGGCACATTAGATTCAGATGAGAGGAGGCTTGTTTGGGACAAAGCTGATCATGCTGTGTGAGATGAATCAGAAACTGAACCAAAGTGTTTCATTAGGAGCTGCTGGCTGGCTGCTAAGACGGCACAGGGGTGTAAATCCCCTGTTCGCTCCCTCTCTCCATCCATCACGTTT
This sequence comes from Monopterus albus, assembly GCF_001952655.1. NCBI lineage: Eukaryota > Metazoa > Chordata > Actinopteri > Synbranchiformes > Synbranchidae > Monopterus > Monopterus albus. The sequence continues at coordinate 2,492,538 of NW_018127930.1, forward strand.
GGTTTTTCCATCTCTCTCTCTCTTTTACTCACAGCCACTGCAGGTGCACATTGTGTCTGTTCAGCCCCTTTCTTCCTAAAAAAGTCACTCTTCCTCACTTCGTGCTTTTCTTTCCTCTTTTTCCTCCCACTCTTTCTCTGAGGCCTGTGAGAGCACCTCCTCCTTGCAAACAGAGACATAACCAAATCCCCCACCCCCACCCCCCTGCCTGTGCGCCGGGGTCATGCCGTCAAAATGACTCTTTTTTATTACAGTTCATAAACAGCGGGTCCCCCAGCGGCCCCGGGAAATTTCACATAAACTTTGATCAAACAGACGTTAGCCTCCCTGGTCCTCAACCACCTCTCTCTACGCGTGAAAATAGCTGCGCTCAATCACAGGCAGAGAAAACACAGCGAAAACAGTGCAAATAGCAAGGCAGTCACTGATATATCAAGTCATTATTGACCAGGACACCTGGGGAATAGATCTCATATCAAAACAATAAGTTACTCTTTGCCTTTTCTTTCCTCCTCTACCCTCTTTTAGCAGAGGCAAAAATGTAAGGCGATGCACTTTTGGCTTAAAATTAATAGCTTTGAGGGGAGCTCAGGTGAGTGATCCAAAGTGATAAATGCATCCAAAATAAAAAGCAGCAGTTGTTTTAACTGTGTGTACGTAGACGCCGGGAGCTGGAGTTCTTCATCTCGCGCCGTCATCCCCTCCATCTCGTTTAGTAGAGCTGTCATATCAGTTTTTCTCAGCATCCAGGGCTCGCAGCGCTCCCTTGTTGGTAATCGTTGTCGAGGCTCTCTCCAATGGAGATGAGCAGCAGGAAAGCAACACGCTGTTTTGTTGTTTAGTCGGGTTTTAAAGGTAGAGTGAGTTGCCGCAGCTTTTCACAGTTCGAGATCCAAAATAAGGGGCTGAGGTCAGTTCCTTCTCTCTCTTCCCAGGTCACGCTGAAACCTGTAAGACTGATTCTCATTATAAAATATTAAAAATGTCACCTGATTTTACATATTCAAAACCTCATACTAATTGACATAAAGGCACCAGAAACTCTCCAACATACAATGACAGGCTGCCTTTTTAGGTGTTAAATATTTTACTGGTGATTATACAGTAAATTATTTACATTTTTTCAGATATTGAGCATGGGGAAACTATTGAATGTCATTGATAAGAAAATGTTTTTGAAAATCATTAGTCTTGAAATCAAATCTGAAAACATGCGTGGTTTTTTTTGTTTTGTTTTGTTTTTTCCAGGGGAATTTTTGGGTAGTGAAAAACTAATTCGTCTTATTCTGCAAAAGGTCACATGATCCGAAAAAAAAAAATCAAATGTCAGATAGAAGACAGGGTGCTCTATGTTCTTCATTTGAGGGAATAGTGATTTTACTGATTTTATCTGTATATTATACAGATTGATCATTTTAAAAAAGCAACACAACAGCTATAGAGGCATCCAAAATGAAAATATGTACCATTATTATAAGTAATAGTGGAATTTATGATTGTTCAACATTAAAGCAAATATAGATTTCTAGCTGAAGAGGCAAGAACAGTGTCTTAAAGTGGCCCCTTTCCTACCACAGAACCTGTGTTAAAAATTTCAGTCATCGTTTGTTCTGATTTTATGCATTTTTTTTTTTAAAGTTCCTTCTTTCTAAAACATCTAATTTTGGAAGCTGAGCATCAAAGGCAGAGTCTCCCTCCTCCGCTGCACATCCAGTTTTTCCTTCTCCAGTCAGACTGTGATGACTGTGTGTGTGTGTGTGTCACATTTCTATAGGAGCCTCAGCTGAGCTTCAGTTACCCCTCTGTATTGTGCCTGGATCCTCCTATCAGCCGTCTATCTTGCCCACCCCCCACTGACTCCTCACCTTTCCCTCCACTGCATCTTATGATTCGACCTCCCCTTTCTTTAATACTCCATTAGCTGCACCAATTACTCTAACTCTGCGAGCCGTCTCCCTGCTCCTTTACCTCTACTCCTGCCTCCCCTCGCTCCTAATCCTCTCCCAGGCTTAATTGAAGGGGACAGCAGCTCTGCCGGGTCAGCTGTGGCAGTAAAATGGAGAGCCTGGCTACCAAGTGACACCTCTCTCCATCCCGATCAGCTTGCCATAAATATATACTCAGCCGCTGTTATTGTCTGGGTCTCTGATCCATTTCTCCCTCGTCTCCTCTCTCTCCTCCTGAGGGTCAGAATGCAACCTGGAGCCAGAAGCAGTCTTGTCAGAGAGAAGCCCAGTAGAAGAAATTGAGGCTCAGTGCCTCTGGTTTATTATGACTTAGGATGTGAGTTAGGCAGCAGCATATGTTGACATTGTCACAGTTATCACTGGAACATCTGTGTACGGCCTGTCAGAGGTGTGTGCGTGTTTGTGTGGGAGTGTGTGTGACTGTGCTCAAAGCAAGGACGACATGTTTGTGTGCCTGCATGCATATACATACTGCAGACGCATGTGCTCTCTGTGCAGTGTTTTTTTTGTTTGTTTGTTTGTTTTTTGTTTGTTTTTCTGTGTCCATGTGGAGGCTGATGGTTCCAGGTTTGGATGTCGGTGTCTTGGCACCCATGGGTCTGCTGAGACCTGCCTCTGTGCAGGATCAAGGGGTGTAGGGGCTGCTGCTGCACCCAGCCAGTGTGACTGCACGCCAGCTGCAATCCCTAATGCCTCTGCACATCCTTGGCAGGCTACGCCCCTGCCCCTTTTCCTTCAAGCTCTTCATCTTGGCAAAAGTGCAGACTTCCTCTCATGAATTTATTTTACTCCTGCTTCCTCCTCTTCATTCCTCAATATGGGTGACATACATTAATACCATTAGATGATGGTGTTTGACCAGTGGGCACATGATAAGACATGGTTTCCTCTCAGCCTTTAAATCTGCTAAAACTGGGTGTTTATGGATAATTACACTAGAAATTGCATAATGTATTAAAAAAAAAAAGCAAGATGGAGTTGCAGATGGAGTTAAATTTTGCTGCAGTGCTGCATAGAAACATGTTTGATGTGTTGGATTTTTATAGAGCCTGTTTATCTTTGTACTTGTGTCAATGTTTACAAATATGTTGGAATTATTTTCTGTGGCTCGTGGTGTTTGTCCTTTACTGTGTGTAAGAGGATGTTGATATTCTTAGGAAAAAGTGTTATGAGAGCAGTCAGGAAAAGTTGATTCCCATAAACAGGCTAACTTAAGACATCTGTCGCGAGAAGCACTTGAATCACTATTTGCTGTTTTGCAGATTTCCACTGCACATCACAACCTGTGTTTTTCTGTTTTTTATTATTCTCTGGCAAGTGGGAGAATTTGTTGTGTTTTCTTGGGATGTTATTATGGTGGAGTTTGGGGACTGTCAAAGGGACGCTGCACTGCACAGTTAAACTGGGACTCTCAGTACCCATCAGGGCCCTGTGAGTCTTTGTGAAGACGACACCACAGAAGGTGCCTTCCAGAGAAAGCGTCACATCCACTCTCCGCTAAAGAGGTTAAACTGCTGTGCCTGGCGCAGCCAATTGTATTGATAGCCGTTTGAAGCTGGTTCTCTCTCCTACCTAGCGTCACGCTTCACATGCTTTATTCGGCTTGCCACTCCAGACAAACTTCAAACCTGGGAGGGTGTGTTTTCCTCTGCGCAGGTGTATGTAGGTGTGGGTGTCTGTGTTTGTGTGTGTGTGTGTGTGTGTGTGCAGAGCCAGGGGCCTTTGCTGCTGTTTGTTTGTGCTGCCTCCATTCTATAAACCAGGCCTCTGATCTCCCAGGCAACATGCCTCCAAATTCCTCTGCTGTTCCTGCTCCATGTAAATATATTGGTGTCAGTTTGTCTGATGATGAAATGAGCATTAGGATCTGGAGCAAGGCAGGGAAACCACACCGCCTTCTTTTACGATTAAAGCTATCCTCTCCGGCGTGTGAGATCTCCGGCTTCTGTGCGTGTTGGAGAATAAAGTTTCTGCAAGCAGAAAAGTGCCTTGGCACATCTGTTTTCTCTTGACTTCTCGGTCTATTCCTACTTTTGCTTTACCGCTCTCTGCTGTCTTTCCCTCTCACACTCCACCTGTCTTACCGGCTTGTCAGCCCAAGGTCCTCGCCTTGGCCTGGAGTTATGGCTTTGTTGGGCAGCTGCTGTTGCCAGCCCCAGGGGTCCTCAGAGGCAAATGGCATGTCAAGGAGTGGTCATTGAGGTAGCTAGTCAGCCTCACCGCCACCAGTCTCGCTTGTCCAATTAGGGACTTTTTGGTCCCCGTTTAAGTCCCCAGTTCGTCCTCTTCACTGATTGTCCAGCAGCTTTGGCCCCAAGACAAACACACCTGATACCCTGCAGGGCCACAGGTACATATAAATACTGTGTGCAGGCAAAACAAGCTCAAACACACACAGACATAAATTGAAAAAAAAACATATCATGTTCATGTTTGTGCATGTATGTTGTCATTACCGAACAGCATGCATGCATATAGGTTATTTTTTACTTTTTGTTTTTTTTTTGGTTGGTTTCATTGGTTGGTCACTTACATTAGCAAGCAAAAATGCTAAACATTTACTAGTTTCAGATTTGCAAAAGATTTACTGCTTTTCTTTTTTACATGATTGTATTTTGAATATTTCTGGCTTTTGGACTGTTGATCTGACAGAACAATTAGTCACCTCAGACACTGAGGAATCTGAGCATTTTTAACGCCATTTTCGAAACCACCTGGTATGGTAATTGAATCCTAACAGATGTGTACTTACAAGAAAGGGACATTGTGTTAATTTTAGAAACACTCAGATGATCACAGTTTGCTGTGTCAATAGGGAAGAGCCTTGCACGAGCGCACGAATGTGCTCGTCGAGCGATATTACTGCTCTGTCTCTACTTTGATAATGACAATAATCCTATGAAATCCTGTACATGCAAATCAGACTGAGGCTGTGTTGTTATTCCTGCCTGCCATCACTGATTGAATCGATTGTCGTGTGCTTGCTTGCTCCCCTGTAGGCTACAAGCAACATCAATCATTTCCTTCCTGCACACTGTTGCTCCCTTGGCATTTCTGAAACTTCCCCATAATTTATCCAGTGCTGAGACTTGAATGCTCAATGTACCCAAATGGTAAAATGAAAATCAGAAGTTTATAGTATGTTTGGATGACTTTGACAGCTTGTAAAAAATTACACATTAACATGTTCAGTCCTATAATAATACAGCACTTAGATGTCAGTGTATTATTCCTTTAATACTCCACCTTTCTGAATGTACCAACACAGTGATATTGACTTCAGTCATATCAGCCAGCCCTATTAACACAGGCTGGCATGATGCATAGCCTATGTTGAATGGCATTAATCCTGAGGGGCAGCACTTTGCCCACGATAGCTTCATTTACTGGAAAATTAGTGCATTAACCCTGTGTCTAACGTCGACTCATCCTTTTTATTATACTCACCTGTACACTGACAGTCAGCAGTGGCCCTGCTGCCGGTAGTAGGAACTTGTGAGGCTTGGCTTTTGTTTTGTTTTGATTTGTTTTAATAAATGCCACCTGGCCCCCTAATGCAGCCTCCTCCCTTTCTTCACCATGACCAACATGGGGAGGGAGGGAGGAAGGCCTAATTCAAAAATGCGTGCTCTTGCTTTGCTCTCTGCCCTCCACCAGGAGACAGAGTGCGAGAGAGCTGCCAGACATCACACGGAAGCACTGTTAAAAATACATGTATACCACTCCTCATCATTTATTGATGGCCTCCCTTCTTTTTATGTTTATGAGGTGAGAGGCCCCATTGTGGCCCCGGTCAGTGACCTCGAGGGTTCACCTAGGTGTCCGAGAAACTGCCTGTTCCTCTAATTTAGCCCACTTTCAAATGAGACCAGATCATGGACACTCATCCACATGTAGAAGCTGTGTGCAGGGATCACTTATACATAGTAAACTGACACTGTTGAACACTATAATTTTTGGACAATCTGCATTCAGAAAGGTACTAGTCAGCTTTAAGAGACTGTTGCATAGTCTAACCACTTGTGTGATGAAATTCTACGCACCAATTCAGAGCCATGTCAATTTTTTTGTTTATTGAAATATGATAATTAAAAAAATGTAAATTCAGATGCAGTGGTGAAATGTCTCCCATTATCTGTCACATGCATTTATCATCACTATGAGTCACAAGATGGCATTCAAGCAACTCATATCTGTACATCAGGCTGTCTTCACTCAGGAGGGTTATTTTCCAGTCTGTGTAGGTGTATTCCTCTTGTTTTGCTCCTCCTGAATTTATCACACTGTGTCTAGCGCAGATGAATAACTTTGCATTTTCATTGTGAACCATGTTTGAGGAAAAAGCCCGGTTTGTGTGGGGATTTTATGGCTGGCTTTGCCATTTCTTTGAATGTCTTTGTCTGGAAGTCACGGACAGATCAGTGCGAGATTCAGTCATTGCTTCAGGTTGTCGTCTAGTCCCAAAGGCGTTTCTGTAGGACTGCTTGGTCAGTGGGGGTCAGAGCCTCAGGGTGTTTTTCTTTTCTTGTTCTTCTTTTTTTTTTGCCATGTCTTGTTGATGTAGCTGCTGAGAGAGCTGCTATAACACAACAAGGTATTGATTGAATAATCCCTGTGTCATCTGATAGTAATGTGGTTTACACCAACCCCCTGCTGTGAGCTGCACGGCTTTCATCTCCATTTGGGCACCTCATCTAGATATACCTCCCTTAATATCTTCTACCAACACCATTCACTAGATATGTTCAGCAGTTTACTTGGTCTATAATCATACTAACCACTGATAATTAAAAAAATGATTTCTTAATTTTAAAAGAGTTGCTACAATTTCCAGAATTGCTCCCATCCGCCATGCTCAGCACCTGTAGTTGAAGCTACAGAAACCCAATTCTACAAATTCAAACCAAAGTTTAAATTTGTTGCAGTACAGAGAGGGTGGGTTCTCTGTTTTCTTGTTTACTGTTAAAAGTGCACCCTGCTGTTTTCAGCGTGTGGGTATTGAAGTTCACAACTCTTTGGATACAGAGTGAAATGTATCCTTGGCGCCAGATTGGCCTTGTGCACGACTTCTTTTATTTGATAATTCATAATCAAGGTAATATTTTTCCTAAGACTATTTTATTTAGGCAAAGTTCTTGTACAACTCATCTGTGTTAGTGCTAAATGCCGAGGCTTTTGAGATGTAGCTCGTTGTTCATCAATATCTTTTCATTGTAGTAGGCCGACTGAAACTTTCACTTTTGGTATCAAACTTTATCCAGCCATAATCACATAATGTTATAGTTAGTGATCTATCTTTAAAGAAAATAAACAATATTATGAAAATATGAAGACTTGCCCTCTGCATTGGTGGACAATTAAATGTTATTTAAAATAGGCTAATAAGTATTACCATCAGAGCAGAATGAGATGGAATATTGTGAATTTCTGACAGCGTTAAGATGTTTCTCAGTTGGCAAAAACAATCATGGTGTCAACAAAATGAGAAAAAAATCCAATATTGACACCAATGAATTCAGCAGCTAATTTAAAAGTAGCTTTAACTACACCTTCTGTTGGCTACTTCTTGCACTATAACGTAGCTTTAACTACATCTTCTGTTGGCTACTTCTTGCACTATAAAATAATAATTTAGGCTATTTTGTTTTTAAGCTACTACAAGTGTAGCAGTGATGTTGAATTAGGCTGTTTGTGCATTGTTGTACATTGTTTTAATGTAGCATCATACCTGCTTAATAGCCTTAACATTAATTGATAGCTAGCTAGGCTAAACCACTTGAATGAATTAAATCATTTCAGACAAAGCTTCTGAAACAGAGTGTAACATATGTTGTTACAAATGTGACTTGAGGTCCTTTAAACATTAGGTAAAGGGTGTTTTGGTTCTTGGAAAACCTTCGGTCTCTTGGTAATTTTACCAACGTTACTGAAGTTTTTGGTGCCTCAGTGTCTTTAAGCTACCACATAGTCCAGTCAGCTGGGCCAGTCACTGTCCTCTGCACTCTAGAAGAAATGAAAGAATGAGAGGTTTCAAGTGCAGGCTGTGTGTGGCTGTGAAGCAGCAGCCCCACTTCTCGTCTTCCCCTCCTCCATCCCCAGTTCTCGCTCTCCTCTCCCCTTCTGTCTTCCTCCCTAACCCTCCCTCTGATCCGAGAGGAAAGCTTTCATTATTTGCTGAGATTGGGATGTCAATCCCCGCGCCCCTGACCCAAGTTTGTAGTCATCCCCCGTCATATTGGGGAAATGATTAGCGGGGTTATCTCCCCTCCACCCTGTACCTCCAGGCGAGGAGCGGAGCAGCTCTCCTTTCACTCCTTCACACTCTCCCTTTTTATACGCATTCATCACATCCTTCATCTCTAAATGTCTCTGTTCATTGCTGAGTTAGATTCATTTTAAAGCTAAACCCCCTTGTCCTTTTTTCTATGCCTTTGTTTCAGCTGTTGGACCTGTGGAAAATTACTCGGGTGAATAAAGTTAGGTCACATTTTAATGTGAAGGACAAATAAAATATATTTGTGTCAGTTATGACTACTAGACTTTTTGTTACCTGCTCCTTAAGCTTTTAACACAGCAATCATGAACAGAACATCATGCATCCTATATTTACATTTATACCATGATGTGATACTATTTAAAACAGATATTTTGATATGAAACACATAGGTCCACAGAATTTTTCTCCATTAATTTCCCCCCTTGTTTAAATCTTCAAACTTGTAATGTCCTGCTAAGAGAGAAAGAGGACACAGGCCTTTGAGTATGAATGTTGATGAAAAAAAAACTTATATTTTTTTCTGAGAACCAAAGTCAAACACTTTGTTTGGAGTGTTACACATGAGGGTCTGTGTGTAATAAAGTGCTTTCGCTCTATTTTGAAACGCGTCTGTGTGCTACCATGACTTGAAAGGTTGTTCCAAAATGCCTCTTGGATGCAGAGGCCATAGGCTTTAGGGACTAGTGATGCAGCTTCTTCTGACTAACATCCTTGTAGCTAATGGCCAGTTTAATTTCGCTTATGCGCACAAAACTGTGAAGTTTGGTCTTTTTGTTTTTGGCTATTGCTGATGGAATAGGCCATGCCTTAACTGAATGTTTTCATTGATCCATTTTTCAATTTCGCTGGCTGTCTTTTTTTTTAAACTAGGTGCAGTGTTGAAACAATCTGGTCCGCTGACAGCAATGAAAGAAAAGATAAACGCGTCCGAGTACAAATTATACTTTAGTTCACTTAATTTCTTCAAAAGGTTGTTTTTGCTTGGAGTTTTTTTTTCTTTTAAATTATTATTATTATTATTAGGAGTCCATGGGATTAAGCAGAGCCACTGATTGTCTAGGTCTAAGCCTTTTTTTTTTTGGTCTGTCGGGAGCTCAACGAAACTCCAACAGCACTTCATTAACCCTGAGCCGGGGACAATCCACGCTAAGAGTCGGGGGATTTACCGCCCAGCCTTTCACATGCAAAGAAAAGAGGAGGAAAAAAATCTCCGAGTCATCCAACAAGACACATGGGCGCTTTCCTTAAATAATCAGCTGTGTACTTTGCAAGAATAACCCCCTTTTCATAAACACGGGTCGTCGTTATTTGAATCGGTCACGGATCCCCGTGATGGGACTATAATGATCTTTTGGCAAGTTGGGAGGTTTATGATTTCCCCTCTTTTCACTTTCCAAGCCGCCAAACCCCTGCGGCTCGACCCACTGAATTTTTAATGCCGTTTTACGCATCATGCACGCCGTTATCGGGCCGCCTTCCCGATATTTCACGGCGTGGTCGGCCACTAAGTGGAGGCCTCAGATAACAGGTGCCATGCGTGGGTGACAGCAGGGGGAGCTGGCTATCAAAGCCATTATCGACTTTCAATTAAAGCTATTAAAGTCTTTTGTCTAATCGTTAACATCCTACACGCCAAGTCGTGTCCGTCAGCCTGAACTCCTTTAACCCCCAACGCGCCACGGCCGGATAACTTTGGGTCCACACATGCTTGGGTGGGGGGATTGAGGTTGGTAGTTGGGCGAGATGCATATGGGGGAGGGGTGGGGGTGGTGGTGCCGCTGACCAGCTGTCCCCACGCTGATCCCCGGTCTGCAGTCAGCTCAAGCCCGGTCACCAGCTGTTGAAGCCGTTTGGCAGCGCAGCGCACATCCAGCACCCTCAAGGAAAAGAAGGGTGGAAACAATCAATTTCCAAATGGGACCATTTAGGGCACTTAAACAATTGTGCACATAACATTAATATTTCATCTACTGCATTGTTTATGGGAAACGAATTGGAGTTCTGCTGTTAATTTCTGAAAGTGGGAATAATGGGGGGTAGAGAGACAGGACAGCAGCTCCATTTTGGACCGAGCACCCTTCTGCTTTGTTGACCCTTATCTAAGCACGAAAGCTGGAGCTGATCTTTGATTGCACTTTTGAACGCGTACGTGCACGCGCTTTACCAATGTCCAAACAAGCCTTTGCCTCCATCATGCAATCAAAACTGTGTTCGAGCATATAGGCCAGCTAAAAAAAGACTCTAATAAACCTTGGAAACAGTTTAATATGTAGGCCAGCAAAAACCAACATTTCTGTAATTAACACTGAATAACTTTAACTTTAAACCAAACTGAACTAAGCTGTAAAAAAAATCTTAAAAGTCTCCGCTCTTCTTTTGAAAAAGTTAAGAAAACGGATGCTAAACACTTTCCACTTGCTGCTCTGACTTTTAACCCCCCCACCCCCATGCCCTCATCTCAACATTAAACAAATTAAGTCAGCGACACTAAACCAAACAAAGAAAGGAGAAGTCGTTTGACAGACATGTTCAAATTCATTCCAACACGTTTTCCTCTAATAAAAAAATCGCGGCCCCTTAAATTGTGTTTATTTTCGTGCTACTTCCAGAAAAGTGGAGTTGTTTCATTAAAGCTGCACCATCCATCTCCTCAACCTTTGCTCACTTCCACTGACATATGTTCATATCACTTTATAATAAAACCGATTTGAACAGTGGGCACCATCAGGCAGGCCTCTGCGCACACTTAAGGGTTTTTCTTCGTGGTCTGATATAAAGTCATTTTTCTGATTTGGTCAGGTACATTTACTTTGGTACCAAGTCTAAAATTATTTCAAAGATTTTCAAAGACTATTTTCGGTAGTAAAATGTGTGATAATCCTAAACTGAGCTGCTTAAAGACATCCATTGTGCACGTAAGAGGTGGACAAAAAGCAGAACAACACAAAAACGCTACAAACCAACATAAAGATGAACCATCACTTATGCAGAGGCAACAGAATGACACGTTTTAAGCATCTCAGGTGGCGAAGTGGTGCGGGGACACTGTTGCGTTATGGTGTTGCTGCGGTTTCGTCCACTTCTTAACGGAGCGAACAAGCACCGCGACGTTTCTGTTTCACAGATACTCACGCAGCCGCGTAATAAAATGAAAGACTTTTATTTCCACATTTATAAAAGTAATTCTCTTTCACATCAAATCCCCCCGTTTCTGTCCAAGATTTCCTGTGAATTTGAAACAAAAAAAAAAAAAAAAAAGAGATGGGGGAGAGAGTTTGGGGAAACTAGAGGAACGGGGGAAAAAATGAAAAACAAGCCAGGAAATATACGAGAACCACTCCACAAGTTTGTTATCTGCAATATACATTTTCACCAAAGGAGAGTATAACAAGGGTTATCACGGCTTCATATGAAATATGACATAAGTAATGCACAACGTCTGTTCAAATACAGGTATAATAATAATAAGTCAACAGGCACCCGAGTCCAATCGGTTTATCAAAAATAAAAATAAACATCACTGAGGTGACTGCCTCCCCCTCTGGGGGGATAAAACTGTATTTTTTAAATAAATTACTTGACGTTTTCACTCCGCTAAAACTTAAACTAAGAACAAGAAAAAAGACTTTATATAGATTTCTTTCTTTCCGTAGCTCTCGTCTTCGTGCCCGAGGGCCCACAAAGGTCGTCCATCCTCTCACACGCACGGACTCGTTCGCCTGTATAGTTTCTGGTGGCTAATCTGACCTATTGTGTTAAACTGGATCACTGTTATCTGAAAAAGAAAAACACGAAACGAACAAACAAAACGTTTCTTTAAAGTCAGTCTCTTGAATAAAATGCAAAATATTCTTATTTACAGGTTCATGACTCGTGGTTCTTCACGTGTAAAGGAAAAACGACAGATTCTGAAAGAAAGTATGAGTTGGTCATTTAGATCCTCCTAATACGTTATATTCAAATTACATTTCCGCGTTGGCCACTAATGTCCACTTTATACTAATTAATAATAATAATGAATAATGCCAATAGGTGTAATTGGCAGTGAACTGTAGGTCAAAGTGCCAACAAACATTTTTTTTCTGTTGGGAAAAACAATGAAAATACTGAAAGAGGAATCAAATAAATACATAACTTAGATGCTTTGATTCATGTTGAAAAATAAATAAGTAATAAATAAAACTCCTGTTCCAGGAAAAAAAAAGTCCTTCCACACAGACAGTTTGAGTTTCAGTCACAAAGCTGCATGTGCACATGGTCAGCCTACATCTCGCACCAGAGAAAGGCGGGACAGTGTTTTGCCCTTTTTTTCTCTTGTTCGTCACGTTTTGATCTTTTCTGTCTTCCTGTTGTTTCTTCTAACGAGTTCCAAGCTGCCAAATTCGGCGTGCAAGGAATAAAGAAAAAAAATCTGCAGGGGCCGGCTCATCGCTGCTGTGCCGGCCTGGGAAGCACGCCGGACATGGGGGGCAGAGGGGGCGGCGGAGGTGGCGGCTCGCTGCCCCCCTGCAGGCCGTGCAGCAGGATCCGCGGGACCAGGGGTCTTTGTAGGGCCGGTGGAGGCGCCGAGGGGCCTCTGTACAGGTAGAGGGCCGCTCCCGGATCCAGGTTGGACACCAGGCTCTGCGGGTAGAAGTACGGGGACGGGAACATCCTCTGCAGGGCCGAGTAGTTTCCAGCTTCCGCCAGTAGTTCGAGTCCCACCGCGGTCTGCCTCTTCCACTTTGTCCTGGAAAATATATTTTTTAAGTTGTAGCCTTTAGCTTGCTTATATATACATACACACACACACACACACACACACACACACACACAAATATATGTATACATATATATACGTAGTATTAATCACGTGTTTGTATTTGACACAACAAAACGACTCCCTTCTGTTTACCTGGGGTCCAATTAGAAGTCAGAAATAGGCTACATGTCTTTTGTTAAATTGTCGAAATGTCCAACCTGCCGCTTGTTTTCACACCCAAGGATGTCTGCTAGATTGCCAGTATGCTCTGCTCTCCATGCAGGTGAATAATTCATAATAAAGATAATTGAGTAGATATAGTGGTTTGTTTGAATTATTGATACGCACACATGCAACGATGCATTATTCATACTCCAAAGTGTTGTGTTCTTATATTTATTTATGTCCTTTAGCTGCCTGAGCGTCAGAGCCGTGCACAAATAAATGCTGAGTGTAATTCAGCCGGAAACTGCGGAAAACACGTTTTTCCATTGACAAAGACGGTTTGTCTTACTGTTTTCTTTTACAAGAATTTGACACCCCGGTTGTGAAACCATTTGCAGGGTCAGTGTGACTTTAATTATACACGAACCTCAACAAAGTTACTGTGTTGCGTGAAAGATGCTGAAAACTGAGGAAGTAAACACCCAACCCTCCAACAAATGTATGATTTGTAGAAAGAAAACGTGTCTCTATGATTTGTTGTGATTGGGGATCCTTAAGAAAATGAGGACGAAAATTGAAATAAAATTAAAAGTGTAGGTGGGTTGTTAGTTATTTTAAATTACAAAAACCTAAACAGATTGGACAGTCAGGAAAAACAGTTAGTTGATTGGCAGGAAATGTAATCAGAAGCTGCTTAATTATTCTATGAATTGTCACAAGTTTAAAAGTAGCCTGAGCAAAATGGTTCCTCTTGTAGCTTTTGACTGTATCTGACTGAATTCTTGAGGTTTCTCTTAGTTTTAGGAGGGAGGCCTCTGGGAAACTGTGACGTTTTATGGAAATAAACAGTGAGTTCATCGAGGAAAGAAATGCAGATTAGACTGATTAATAATTAAAATAATGGTTAGTTGCAGTCCTAGTGGCACAGACTCGTGCACGCTTTGTGTTGCTGGTGAAAGAAAAACATGGCGTCCCTGGTTCCATCCATAAGGAACCAGCCGTGGGAAACCAGATTACCCCGTCCTCCCCCCCTCCCTCATAAGAAGTTGCAGCAGCACCTTTACCTCCGGTTCTGGTACCAGGTCTTGACCTGTGTGTCGGTGAGGTTGAGGGAGGCCGCCAGCTCCATGCGGTCTTGGACGCTCAGGTACTTCTGCCGCTCGAAGCTGCGCTCCAGCTGGGCTAGCTGGTGGTCTGTGAAGGCCGTCCGGGCCTTCCTGGGCTTCTTCAGCCGGACCTGAGGGCTGTCTCTGCTGCTGGAGATCTCCCTGTCCCCCTCCTCTTTCACTGGAGGGCAGAAACAGCGCCCATAAGAAGAGACAAAAAAGTAGAATGTAAGGCTACATCCACCTTTGTGTGGACGTGCAGCCAGACTTAAATAGCCCACATCTGTGTAGCATCGTAATATTCTATGACAGACAGTTATTGTAAATTATAATAATAAATGAAAAAAAAAGCTTTTCATTACAGTGAAGCTTGTATGTATGAATTTGGTTGATTGATTTCAACAGCTGTGATTCCAAAACACGCTGTTTACTTGATGGTAACTTTGAAGAAAGTGATTAAGAAACGCTTTAAACGTTTATTGTTCAAATGTTTAAAATCTATGTTGGATCTCAGAACCTTTTCTGTATTTTTGGGGAGGACCTTCTCCTGCAGGGTGAAATCCAAGTATGGAGCTATGGTTTGGTCTTAAATTGTTTTGAAAAGCTCCTCCAATATTCGGGCTTCCAGCCAGATATTTTTTTCCATCAGTAGGCTCTTTGTTCTTTTTCTGCGTGCTGTCATGTCAGGTTGAACATTATACACACTCCTTATAGTATCCTAAATTCTCTAAAAGAAGGAAAGAGAAGGGGGGAAACCAGTGAGGCGAGAGATCTTGGTAGTTGAATAGTTGAGTCGTCTCAAGAAGCACAATAATCCGCCTAATTGAGCCACAAGGGAAGGACGAGCCTTTCAGCCGCGACCGGAGAAACTTCACAGGACCGTGGAAATGAGTGGAAATCAAGCGCCGCGCGGCCCCGCACAGCCCCGCATGCTTACAAATCTGATTAGCGCCGGGGACAAATTGCATCAAATCCCGGAAATATTATAGGAGGCGGATTCGTGGAAATCAAAGCCACCGTACAGACGCTCTGCGGGCCCCGCGGCTTCTCCAATCAATCAGCGCGTCGATGAGCATCTTCATCCATACAGTGACACACGGGAGCGCGCGGACACACGCAAGCTCACAACCCGAATTTGTTGAACTAATCGATGACTTGACGCCGTACTGTATCAATAGCTTTAGAGAAAGGTGAAGTAGTAAGAAAACCATGTGAATAATAATAATAGATTGATAATGATATTGGGTTTTAGTTGTGTTCCTTGTTACAACGGTCGACTTTTACTTTGCTTCATTAAACTGTCAATGGAGGTGACGTGTCTGTTATGGCTGACATGACTGGAAACAGAGAGGCCCTTGATGGCATTTATCTGGAGGCGACCCCTGACACCTCTCCCCTTCTGGCCTCCCTGACATCAACAGATGTTTTCTGTACATTCTGCTAATGTGCCATGAGATTTAAATGTACAGTAACTTAAAGAAAACGAACAGAGGACGAATGGCATGTTTCCACCGCCGCCATGCAGCAGCAGATTGTTCCTTATTGGTGGCTTCCGGTGGCCTGCTAAAGAACCGTAGGCTATTGTCAGTTTATCAATAAAGAGCCTACATTATTTTGTGCCAGAGACCAATTCTCCTTTGCCACAGACGTTATGGTTATCAAACTTATTTAAAATCACCACTCCGTTTGCGCCAACAGTCCCCGTGGTGTTGGAGGTGTCCAGAGATGGTTATCATTTGGTGATTTTAAAGTACAAAAAAAGGAGACAATGCTATTTTCCGGTTTTATATCTTTACAAACAAACATTTTACATCTTGCAGACCCATTTGTTAGTTAAATGTTCGTGCTAAGCACACCTGCCACTCGTGGCTGTATTTTGTGAGAGCACGGTATAAGTTGCAGGAGAGCGCCGGGGGGCTGCACAACGCCTGCTGCAGGAGCTAAATTAGCTTGATTTGTGTTGTGCTCACACATTATGCCCCGAGTGACGATGAGCAAAACTAGTAGAGGTGTGAAAGAGCCACTAACATTTCCTTCGAGCTGCTTAGGAGGTTAAAGGGGGAGTTTACTGAGGGCAACAGCGACCAAACAGGCTTCGCCTGTGGGCTTGGCTTGCAACGCATTAGACTACTGCTTTACTGAGTAATCTAATGCACATAAAGTACTGCTGTTGCTAGACACCATCGATACTGCATCACATTAGCTAGAGAGTTAAATTTTGGAGACACGGAATATTTTACTTCAATATTAAAAATGCATTTGGGCTGTTTGTCACTTCGGTAGTGCATCCTAAACAATAAAATCATTTTAGTCCACACGATCGTCATATTAAATGTGTGTGGCTTGGCCAGTATGATTAGAAGTGTAGTGGATGATCATTACAATCCTCACACACATCTACATAACAGAAATATGCGATTTCTGGGCTTTCTGACAGGCAGTACTTTTGACCCGATGGGTAGGGTCGAAAGTACAGTTGTGCGGCTTGTAGTTAAGGAAGGTTACTTCGGGGTGGTAGTTGTTCACAAAAATGTCTAAGGATATTGTTAGATATATGTGTTAAGTGTCCTCAAATGAAATGTGATCAGGGAAGATACATTCGTTCTAACACTATCAGACTAAAAACAAAAAGTGGTACTTTTGACCTGGATCTCCCCTATGATAATAATAATAATAATAATAATAATAATAATTCGTTGTATTATTATTGTTATTATTATTATTTAAAAATGCCCAACGCCTTAAAAATGACTTATCTTAATTCCCACCTTGCAGAGTACTCAAATTATATTAGAAGTTTGCGTTTTTGAAATGTAATTTATTATTGTTCCAAACTCATGCCCCACTCTAGTGTTCCCCTATTTTTCCAGATACACTTTTATTTTATTTGTTGTTGAATTACAAAGGGGTTTCAAGTTAAAATGTTTTCTTAAAATCAGAAAAAGAAGCACCAAGACCAGACAAACTGCAACAGCACACAAACACCTGAAAAGGTCAAATACGTGTTTTAAAAGGTCAACTCGAAGGAAGAAGGAGCCCAGATATATGTCAAATATACTTATTAACAAGTTGTCCTTTTGTCCATGAGATAAAGAGTACTGTATGAAAAGGCCTAAGTTGTTTTATCTCCAACCTCAGCTCCTTCACGGTCTACGGACATACATTTGTCCTTACCTTTATATTCACTATCTGACGACGAGTTGCTGTGGATTTTCTCCATAAAGTCGTCCGCTATCTTCGAGGCCAGCCTCCCCGCCTCCTGAGTCGGCTGTCCATTGCTGGAGTAGGGCGCGCAGGCGGCCAGGGGCTTACAGTCCGCGAGAATATCTCTGATGAGGAACGACGAGGTCACCGTCCTCTGTTGCGACCCCGCCGATATCTGTGCGTGCTGGAGGTGCTGCGGCAGGCCGGCGCCGTGCCCGGGTCTCTGGGCCATCTCCTCCACGCATTCTCTCCTCGGCGAAGGAGGCGACGAGCACCCGCTCTCCACGTCTGATCTTGGGCTGAACTCCAGAGGCGAGCGACACTCCCCCACCATGCCGTCCCCTTTGGATACTGGGCTTCCAGGCCTGTGGGACAGTAGCGAGTCGATTCCAAAACTGGACCCGTTGGCAGACGCCTCCATTGTCTTGAGCGAGGCCTCCTCAAACTACCATTTGGTAATCGGCACAAGTTTTATTTTAGGGAGGGGGGTGTTTAAGTCTCAGTTTATCCCGAAGAGAAGAAAGAGCCCCCCCTCCCCGAACCAACAAATTATTTTGGATACGCTACAAACCAAAAATATTCATCCAGTTCCCCAACTGGTTTTTCATAGATAAAATATCTCCAGGATGAGTTGCGTTACAACAATAGGCCACGCATCCGATTTTTTTTTTCTTGTTAAGTCTGTAAAGATGGATCCTCTTGAAATCGATGCAGCCCTTGGAGTCACAGATCGATTCTTTTTGCTTCCTACAGGATCGGCTCCTGTTTCGAGTTCAGAAACCTCGTCGGGGAGATGAAGGCGGTGATATGGTCTCACCTGCGGAACATGAGAAGACGCAGGAGCAATGACTGTTTCTAGCGTCGGCAACAGTGCGTCGGTTTCAGCACCATGGACAGGTACCGTGGCGTCAGACCTGGACCGGAGGTGAATGTTCAGGGCAGCTCGTCCTGTGGCCACATAGTTGACCGGGGGAAACTGTTCACATTCTTTAAGAGCAGGACAGCAGAACCTTAAAAACACACGAAGCAGAGAGAAAGGGGGGAGAGAGAGAAGAGTCCGAGAGCTGCAGCAGGAAAAGAGGAAGACGCGGAAGACACGGTATGATACGCTGCGCGCCGCAGAAGCGAGAAAAGGAGAGGTAAACTGGGTTAAATAGTCACAACTGGTAAGTAAAAGAACAAGATGTGATGGGGGTGGGAGGGAATCCCAAAAAATTGAACTTGAGGAAAAGTCAGGAGCAAGGTTTTAAGAGCGCCTCGTCCACGTGAGTCCCCTGTGACAAGCCTTCATTGGCTGAGGAGAGCTGGAAATGGACCTCCC
>NW_018127930.1:2511571-2511977 GCF_001952655.1 Monopterus albus
CACCCCCCCCCCCCCCCGCCCCCCGCCTCATCCTCACTTTGATAAAAGAGACACTGAATTCATCAGGAGACTCAGATCCAACTGTTTACAGGCAATTTTCACACTGTTTGCTTTCATTACATCATTGATGAGGCTTATAATGGGGTTATTATGTGGAGCGGCTCGGTGATTTTCTCCTCGACTCCTTTTCTTTGACTGGATGTTTCCCATCTCCACAGCTCCCCTTTATACAGATTTCTCCTCAACATTTTAGATGTTGATATCCTCACTAATTTGACTTTTGTTCTTTTTCAGTAATTTATAAGATTAACTGATTCATCATTCTTTACAGGTCTAGAATTTTAAAACTGAGAAATTCATTGATTAACTTCTAAAATTTGATTTATTATTATTATTATTCTTGTCC
>NW_018127930.1:2511993-2559637 GCF_001952655.1 Monopterus albus
TGATGGTAATTTTCGTTTTTTTTATTTGTTAAGGCCAGTTAGTTTTGCTGACCATTATTTCTATTCCACTCTTTTTAATTGTTAGACATTTTGTCTAAGTTCAACTTACTGTAGGTCGAAAATGTCAACTTTAAAATCCCAAACTGATACATTATGGTCATTTTAACAATATATTTTATGTTGCCTTTCAAAAAAAAAAACGAGGATGAAGAAAATGGTGAATCGGTTTTGTTTTGGGGCACGGACAATATCTCGTCATTGAACAGTCACCATTTAGACCATTTTAACTATCTATCCACCCTGGTAGATGTATGCTTTTACAATGATCCGAGCAGCGTGGCGCAAAACTTCAAGGCGCGTTAAGTGCAGTTGTGCGCACTTTTCACCTTAACATGCGTGAAATACCATTGTGTGCACATTTAGCTCCGGCCTGCACAACAGTTTGCCCCGCGCAACGGCCTCCACAGCCCCTCATAATCTAACTACCCCCATCCCATCATCATCATCAACACCCCCGTGCGCCTCCTCCTCCTCCTCCGCCCCATGTGACCACCAGATTGGAGGCGCGCGTCGGTCTCAGACACCGGCAGGTTAGTGAATCCGCTCCCCGCTCCCATGGGGTCCCATCACGGCTGCAAGCTGTCACATATGAGGCGGGGACAACACAGATATAAGGCGACACACACCCACCCTGACTTAGCTGTTTCTTTCTCCTCTACTGCCTGGTGAATGAAAAGGAGCAGTGGTTTGATGCTCTCTGTTTTTTTTTGTTTTGTTTTGTTTTTTTTGTCTTTCTCCCTTTATCCTCAGTGAGCTGCATGTCCACAGGCTTCAGTAATGTCAAAGTAGCCTAAATAAATCATAAGGTGATTAAACAGACGTCTTCCTCTTTGTGCTCATCATATGGTCTGTAAAACTTCCAGAAGGTTTAATTAACCTGATTTGTTCTTAAAAACCCCAAAGTCTTTCTTTATTGGATTTGAATTTAACTGTTTATTTCACACTTTTGTCAGAAATATGCGGGTAAAAAATAGTGGGAAATTTGACATTAAGATGGGCGCTCTGTTTTCAGACATATGAAATACTATGAAAGCATTAAATACAATTCTTATTCATTTTGGAAGATTTAAAAACAAACACGAAAAACCACAGCAAAAGCCATGCCAAGAATGCTCCCAGCTTTAGGAAGTATTTTATAGACAATGGGTGCATCTAGGATCGTTTCCATTATAGATGAGTTTATCTGTTACAACAGCTTAAAATGTCAAAAGCATGAAGAGTAAAGTTAAACATCGGCTACCAGTTTTCAGAACCAGATGTTACATCTTCAGATTGCTTGTTCTGTCTGACCAACAGTTCAAAGAGCAAATTAAAAATAATCCATTTACAGTGAAATAAAACTGAGAAAAACCGGGGCTCATCCAGTCTTTAGATGTTTAGCTGATTGTTAAAATATTTGATTAAAAATTGTTCATGTATTAATATAGGCTGATTGTACAGGTGTGTGGAAAAAAAAAAAAAGATAAACATTACAATATAGGTTCTTGGTTAGTTTATACATTTTTTTAAAGGCTGCAAAATGCATTTTCTGGCAGAAGACAGTGCAGCCAGACTGTAGCTGTGTATATGATCTGGCTCAGGCTGCTGATGCTTTTGGACAAGTATCCCTCTGGTCAGGTGATCTCCCCCACCCCCCACCCCCTTTTTTGTTCCTCCAGAAAGTGGTAGGAATTTGAGGGCCTGGGCAACCGACACCCCAGAAACTGTATTTCTTCTGGCAGTGCAGCGCTCACAGCTCTACAGTTTAATCTAATTTTAAGTATTTAAGACCAATACTGATATTAATATTTGACTCTGATAAGCTAATAGTCTTTGAATATTCGAAAAAGTATCACTGATATAAGAAAAACTGGCACCAGGAGCAGTTTTACTGTAATGGTCCATACTGACCTGTCAGTGTTAATAATCTATCTGTGGACATGTGCTTTATTTTGTTGAATCTTCTCCCCGTGAATTATTGGCATTCAGTCCATAAGCTTTCCTACTAATAATGCCTGCTGGGCCTCCTCAGCTTCTCAGGTTTTTGTGGTAGAGAAAAAAAATTACTTTTTATTTATTTGTTCAATTGAGCAGGCGTGTTAAATATATGTCTAGATATGTTTAGTAAAATGTGCATAGCCTTTGAATAAACTCTGGCATCTCTATCATTTCAGAACATAGAGTAAAGCATGTCTTTTGAGGGGGATCTCTGTTATAAAATAGACTCCTCTCAACAAACAAACAGCATTAAAACAAGACAGAAAAAAATAAAGAACAAGTCGCTTGCTCTGGAGCTGGTGCTGCAACCTGGACCAGTCACGGATGCAAATGATGCACCTTAACGCCATCAGGTACTGGAGTTGACAGAAAATAATGAGAACCCGCTGAATCTTTTATAAGGTTAACACTCACATTTCCCAGTCAGCTGTCACACAAGAAAGAATTTAGCACATGCATGCGGGCAAAATAAACCTTCATCGTCTCATTAATGCTGACAGGGCCCTGGACCGGCAGCTCCCAGCGCCAGCGCCGCCACCACCTTCGTTTTGTGTAGGTAATTTGCAGCGGAGACAGACCCCCTTCTACTGGAGAGAAAGAGAGGGAGGAGGAGGGAGATATTACGGAGGAGAGCAAGAGTGAGAGGGAAAAGAGGGGAATGGTAGAGGATCGTGGAGCGAGTGCAGAAGAAAAGAGGGGAGGGAAGGTGGGTCTGGGGGGAGGGTGGAAAGATGGCTAGCGCGCCAGGAGTCTGATTCTCCCCTAATTGGAAGCATTGGGCATTGTCAACGGAGGATTTTCAGCTGCTCGCTGACAGGTAGAGCCGTCAGAATGATAGCCCACTTGTCAGCGCAAAAGACCAATAAAAACAAACCACTTTTGATTTAATTGGAGGCCTAACCATGGTGTGTGTGTGAGGTAGAAGCTGTGTGTGTGTGTGTGTGTGTGTGTGTTGCCTGCAGGGCCAGAGCCACGGGGAGGTGGGAGGATGACTGGGGGCATTCGTGTCTGCGCGTGTGAAGGAAACCATCACTCTAGCCATCAGCGTGCTCACCCTGCCTCCATCTTTGCCATCACTCCTTGGCCTCGCTCTGGTCCGGCAGCTCTCTGGGGTATGCTGGTCACCTGCCACCTGCGGTGAGGGGGTTTCAAGAGAGGCAGGTTTTGATTCGGTCCCGAAGGGATTCCTGGGCTGTAACATCAGACCGAAACAGTTTCTCTCTCTTCTTTACCCTTACCCACCTCACCCCCCCTTTTCGTCTTCGTCCTCCATCGACAGACTTTGGTTCTTGCTGCAGATGCCAGGCTTTCAGAACAGGACAAGAACAGTCAGCGTGTCTATAGACTTAGATTCTTATGACCAGAGGAAACAGTGAATCATAAACTTTTCTCTCCATGAGAGCAGATGTCACAGTGAGGTGAGTGTGTGTGTCTAGTGGTGTCCATGTAGTGGTGCTCGTTAAAGACATGTTTACAGAATGTTGGTGGAAATAACTAATGCTGAAGTGCAAATGGGCTATAAAGCAAAAATGGAAGCAAAGGGCAGTTTTGGGCTTCAGAGCAGGTTATGGACTCAAATTTGACTCTTGAGTTCCTCACCTTTTTTTTAAAGAATGATCATGATGACGTGGCACCATTTTTATTTTCATTGTTATATTCTGTTCTCTGTTGAGAGCCTCAGCACCGGAGTCAGAATCATTGAATGTTCAAACAAACTTGGTCATTGCAGATGATTCTGGTTCTGATTGTTCCATTCTTCAGGAAGAGCACTGGGATAGATCTGCATAATATGACTAAATGTATATGGTCAGGTCCATAAAGAAATGTTTCTCACACTTTGTTGTGGAAGAACTGGACTTGCCTGCACAGAGTCCCAGACCTTAACCCCATCCAACACCTTTGGTATGAACTGGAATGGCAACTGTGAGCCAGGCCGCATCACCCAGTATCAGTGTTGACTTCAGTGATGCTCTAATGGGAGTAAATCACTGCAGCCAGGTTCCAAAACCTTGTGGGAAACCAGAAGTGTGGAATCTGTGCTCAGATGCTGATGGTTGCTATTTAACTAAATAACAGCTTGGTGGTGGTGTATACAGCTCTTTGCCACTTAAAAAGTGTCAGAGAGAAGATAAAAGATGGGAAAAGGAATAACTGAACCTAACTTTACTCTTGCATAACTGATTTCAGTGGTGGAGGTCTTGTGTATCTCATTATCTCTCCCATGGGGTTCGGATTCCCATGAGGCCACTTACACCTAGGTAAATATTTGCATTTTGTAACGTTGAGCTTTCATTGAAATGTCAACCAAAGGTCATGTGATTGTGCAATAGCTTCATCCGTTCATGAAGCCACTCTCCTGATAAGATCACACTTGCTGTCTCCACTTGTTTAATCGGTGCGAAGCACTTTTATTAGTTTGAAATGATAATGTAGGTTATTTCTTCACCTTCAGGTGATGAGTCATTAAATTAAACTGCAAATAAAACTGATAAGTCTGCTTTCAGTATGCTGTAATCAAAATATTTAACGTTGTGCTCACACCCAATACAAAAGACCTTGATTAATTAGCAGTTATAATAATTAGGATGCCTGAATGGACTCCAGCAACTAATGTGTGTCTGTTTCATTCTAGGTCCACACGTGCATCTAAATATGCACCACCACCCATCCTGCACCGGTGGCCTGGCCCCTTGCAGCCAGTGTTTTATTATTCTTGACAGAGTTCAACGAACACATCTGGTCAGAGGATAAGAGGGGATGGAGGAATGGTGCCAAGAGGCAGAGAGGTGAGTGAGGAGCCAGTGGGGAGGGGTGTGGGGAGGCGGTGGACGAGGACCTACGACCATCCATCATGACCATACCCCATGAGGAATGCTAGCCTTTTCATAAGGCTAACACTGTTTCCCCTGACTTTTGGTCAACTGGACCTAAACTGTGACGTCCACTGGAGCCATCAGAAGTGAACTGGCGATCTCACTGTAAATACATTTAATCTATTTAGTGTTGTTTGTTGGTATTTTAGTGAGCTGTGGTGCTTCATTCATCATTTCAATAATACGCTAGGCAGTTCCCAGTAAGACCCTGTCCTCCCAGTTGCTCAGATGTCTAAAATTATTCATGCTTTAGTGACAGAGACCTCTAGCAGCTGTGTGAATGAGGACTCTGGTCGTCATATCATGACATTGTTATACAGCCATAAGAGGAGGTGGATAGATGGGTTGTCAAAGTGTGGGACTTAGACATGGGAGACTATTTGTGTCCTGTTTACTTTCACCAGTTTCCACTTTAACCATGTAACTATGACGATGAAGTTCCAGTTTTAATGACGGTATAAATTTTACCCAAACCATGGTTTCCACTAATCCCACCAAGTCATTTTTGTGCCAAAACAGTAATTTGATTATTTTTTTCAGTAATGAATTGTGTAAGACATTACAGATTGAAATTAATTCATTACATTTAGAGTCACTGATTTGGGGGGTGATGTGTTTGCTACTGTATCTTACCTGGAGTTTGATGAAGGGCCGATAATAATTTCATGTCTGTGCATTCACAGGGCGGACGGCTGCAGGATGCATTAGCTTGGCACAGGAGGCATGTGCAGAGTTGTTAACCTCTACCAGAAGAGGTGACATGCACCTCTCAGTAGCTCAGGTTGTGTCTTCTTGGCTGGCAGCTAGCCACTTGTAGCTTTGCCTACATTTGGTTTGTAAGCCTTTAGTTAGGGATGGGCCTTTCAAGGATTCTACAAATGGCCAAGTTAACATTACCCATTGATAACCCTCCTAACTGCATTGAGCTTTTTGAAGCACGGTGTCTTTTGGATGCGTTGTAGTTGGCTGTGTGTGGCTATGTAACAAAAGTGATGTATCAAATTAACCTTTCGTTGTTTAGCAGTGAGTATTGAGTCACTTTGGAATGCAACATATTTTGTCATTCAGTTTTAAGGCCCTGTTGGCCATTACTATTCCAAAGTGATTATTTTTGATTCTTTACTTTGAGGAACACATTTTTCTACAAATGCTAAGCTTCTTAAATGTTCCAATATTTGCAGTTTTAATGCAAGACAGACTTGCTAAACAAACTTGCAAAGTAGTCTAATGTATAGAGCTATGGTTTTAATATAATACTAAGAATGTGGCCAAGCAGTGGATGCCAGCTTTGGTACTTGACAATACAGATGCAACCAATGAATTTGTCATTTATTAATTTATTTGTCAAATGTGTTTGACATGCTAAGGCCAGTGAATGTTTAACTACTTGAGAAATTACTCGCTTTCATAAATTATAAATTAGTTGTGTTTATTTTTTGCTGATTGAGAAATTAGGTAATCAACTTGAAACTCAGCTGTCTTTCTCAGCGGTAGCATGGATACTTATCCAACATTTATGTTTCATTACAGCAGCTAAGGCAGTGCTAGATAACAGTCATTTTGGCTGCAAAGTGTCAAAGTTCAATGTTAACCCCCCTCCCGAATGATGGTGTTTTGGTGGGTTCACATTGGGCTGGGGGTCCCTTGCAGCTGCTGCAGGGAGACACACATGAGCTGGTGGGCAGTGTGGAGACTTCACCCTCCAGCTCCTGTTCCTCCAGGACTGGGGCTCCAGGTCCAGGTTCACCAGCTACCCTCTATCCTGCCAGGGGAGACTGAGGCAGGCTGGGCCCTTGGCCTTGTCCCTCCATGTGGGGAGATGGGGGCAATGAAGAGGGCAAGCTTGTGGTCATGAATCACATCATGAGTGTCACTCAGGACACACACACTTACATGCACACCTAAACACAATTTACAAGACTAATTAAAACAATTTTATAGCGAAATGCTGCAGAAGACCTTCCCAAAGGGACAGAGCTTTGGTTCCTCTGAGATTGCCACACAATTGTTTTCCTCATCAGTTAAATCTGTTGTAGCCTAATGGTTCTGATACATTCATTGTTTAGTCTAGTGTCCTTAAATTGCTTGTTTTGTCCAACTAACAGGCCAAAACCAAAGATATTCAATTTTAAGTTATTTCACAGTAATATTAAGGCTAAAAAAGGCCAGACCACATATAGCAATCAGCAATCAGTTATTAAAGCAATTCCAAATTATTTTTTTTTGATGAACTATTTGACTAATTGATTTACTTCTACTCCCCCGGTTATTTATTAATTTCTTTTTGTGTAATAGGTAATAAATATGATTATAATATGGTGTAGTTTTGCAGAAATGAATGATTTTAGGGGAAACATCTTTCTGTGCTGAAAATCTTCAATTTTATTTCTCACTATGCAGACTGCAGTATTTATTGTATCATCATGAAATGGAACTATTTCTAAATGCATGTTTTCATTTACACAATTTTTGCTCATAATCCTAACTAAGTCATTGTTACTGAAAAACAAATCCAGACCTTACTCTCGTTCACTCACTAGGTGGCTGATGGTAGGGGGGCTCCACCGTTCGTCCTGGCCTTAAACTCATGCTCCCTAATTTGGCCAATATGCAGGTAATATGTGGGGTCACAACATCTCAATTATCACACCTCCTGTCAGCAGCTCCCAATCCTCTGCTCACGGCTAACTTCCCCTCCAACATGCCTTCACCCCCTGCCCTCACCACTCCCACCGTGACTTTTATTGCTTCATTAGTATGCTCCACATGCTCCAGTGCACACCCACGCTCCACGAGCTTTCAAACCCTAACAACTTTTGGCAGATCGGTCTGTGATGAAGGGATGATGAGGGAGTGTTTCTAGTAAAAGCCCACCTACCTAATGCTGTGGCCTATTTTCTTCCGAGTGCGCGCCCAGCCTGGTGATGCAGAAAGCAGGGGAACACCTGAAAGCTCACAATAGATGAGATGACCCTTCTAGAGCTGGAACCAGTAGCTTAGTTTGAGGAGTATGTTTCTCCACAAAACCCTTTATTTATTTATTTATTTAGATGTTTTCCAAGAATCCTAATGGGTCAGTGTTAAACCGCTTGTCTTATTTTTAA
Organism: Monopterus albus; assembly: GCF_001952655.1. NCBI lineage: Eukaryota > Metazoa > Chordata > Actinopteri > Synbranchiformes > Synbranchidae > Monopterus > Monopterus albus. Next base: position 2,520,008 of record NW_018127930.1, read on the forward strand.
AGCTATAATAAAGATAACAATGTTTCCTGAAACAATTTTTGAAGCTGAATATTTGATGACAGAAAAAGTAACCAAGACTTAAGTGGTGACCAGTCACCCAGTACCCACTTCTGATACTTGACAGCTTTGTGATATTCAGGGCTCTGAGCACACAGTTGTCGGCAAAAAAGTAATGATGCCCAGTACTTGTCCCCACACCTGCTACAGCTCACACCTGACACAGATCACTCAGCTTGTCCAGCTACCTTGACCACCTGCTCTCATGCAGTGATGTCTGATTTTTGAATACCTGTTGGGGTGCATGTTATATTTTCCTGTCACAGCCATCCATTCTACAGCTAAGCAGGTATGTCCAAGGTGTGTTTAGAGTGTGCTCGTGTGAGTATGTGTGTGTTTGTTGGTGGTAAGAGTGTTCAGAGTAGAGAATAAGACCCCAGAAAATGCTCATTAGAGTTGACCTTGGCACTTGGAGCCGGCGTTTGATGGATCGGGTACAGGGCCAAACAAGCCCCTGGGGAGCCATGATCTTATCTCTTATTGTACACACACACACACACACACATACACACACACACACCCTGCTGACCCTGCCCCCTCCTTCCCCACTCACTCACACTCCTCTGCTCTACACGCATCACAGGAAGAATAAATCTGTGTCTGACACCACAGGAAAAAAGAGAGGAGAGGAGGGAGGGGAGGCCTGAGGGAGTAAAGCAGAGAGAAGGCAGTACTTGAAGAGAGATAGATAGGGGGTAGGGGTGGGGGGGTCGTCAGGAGGAGAGAGAGAACACACAGAGGGCCGAGGAAAACCAACAGCTCACTGAGGTGTCATTACCTACATAAGTCAGATGTCTGCGTGAAAAAAAAATCTGCAAGGCACATGGGGTGCTAAAGGGAAACTGAAGAAATTGGCTGAGTGGGGGAGGAAGGAAGGAAGAGGGGTGAGGATCAGTGGATGATGAGTCTGAGATGAAAGACGACTCTCAGGTGTCCCTGTAGCACGTTCATGGTTTGCTCTGTTCCTCTTACCTGTCCTTCTTCTCGATGACACACATATATAGCAACACGCCCACACTATTGCCACTGCCACACACACACATGCACACACACTGTGTTTTGATTCCTTGTGGGGACTTTACATTGACTTACATTCATTTCCTGTAGACTTATCCTAACCTTAACCATAACCACTACTTGCCTACCCTTAAACCATGTTGCCACCCTAAAATCCCTTGATTTTGATCCCAAATCCCCACAATGTGTTAACAGGTCCCCATAATGTAAGTAATACAACAGCACACACACACACACACACACTGCTCCCAGCCAGGGGACACACCAAACACACAAAGAGACATGAGGCAACATCCACCTCCAGGATGGCAAAGTTTCTCCCCCACCACCCAGCATCCCTATATCCACAGGAGTGGCATCACAAGCTTGTGGGCGCTTTGTGTTCTCTTCTTCTGCTGCTGTGCTACGGGGAGAAAGTGACACTCTGAAGTCTTAATTGAGGTTTACCTGGTGTTTTTCCCTCTGTGTTGTTGCGCATTAAAGTGTGGTTAAACTTTATAATCAAGCCTACAGGGTTTACAGTGTAGAGCAGGGAAAGCGAGGAGCGTGTGATGACATTACAAACACTGTTGTTTACCGGGCTGCTAGCAGCACCAGCTAGCTCGCTACCTGAATCTGCAGAACAACAACAACAAAACTCTGCCACATTCTCGCTGTCAGTCAACAACCCTCTAAACAAACCTCCAATTGTTCCCAGAAAAAGAATATGAGTAGAATGCAACTATTTACCAAATCTTTGGGCATGTTTGAATGGCTCCCTCTATTTTCTCTTTGCACTCCGTCCCCCCCCCCGTCCCCCCACCTTGCTCCTGTCTGTCAGTCTGTCTTTGCAGAGATCTGGGAGGGACTGGGAGACTGATGTCTCAGCTCCTCCAGGATCCCACCAGGAACGCCTTTTGACAGTTGCAGGAGCAGCAGGATACAGTGCAAAGATGTTGCTGTAATTGCACCTGGTTGCGTCATGAAAAAGTAATAATTTGCTGTCAAGGACGTCAAGGTGTCAGTGTTCGGCAGGAGCTGATAAGGTATTGACTGCCTCCAGAGTGCTCACTCACTCACTCTCACTCATACTCCTTTATAAAGTTGACTCCCAGAGAAAGAGGGAGACAGCAGAGGCTGGGGAACAGGGGAGAAAAAGTAAGGGGAGATAAAAAGGACAAAAGGAGAGAAATGAGCGACAAAAAATAAGCTAAAGACAGCCAGTCTGCATGCTCTGAGCCCCAAGACATTAATTGCACTCTGTTTGCCACTTCGCAAACCCTGTTCATTTATAATACATGCACAGATTGCATTAAATAATACATAAGCGATCAACAGGCTCAAGCAGTGTGGTGTGCTCCCTTTAAGTTGAATAATACACAATTACCACCTGGCTCACTCTTCCATTCACTTTGATTACTGTCACATGGGTTTTGACTTCCCACTGGCTGACATACACAGGCTGGGAAAAAAAAATTGTGACTTCTTGTTGTGAGGTGGACCCTGCTGCTCACAGTGAACCCCGATCATAGAGTGAACACAGACCCTCATGGGAAAGGCCGACCTCCTCTGCTCACACACAGGTGAGCATTTGTGTGGTGCTGAGGCCATGAAATGAAAAAGTAGAGAGCATGTGACAAGGGCACAAATGAGTGTGCCTTCAGGAATACCTTGTCTTTTGCATATTAGGCTGCTCTTATTTAATGAGTAGAGGGTCAGATATTGTTTGAATTTTTACACTTTCACCAAATTTGAAACATTACCTAAGTTTGGTTACACCAAAGGAATCCTCAGGTCACCTAATGTTTTCTGTTTAGCACTGCACTTGAAGCAGTTATGGTCTTCCCACTGCTGACGTTCCCATTTGATCTGATGCAGTAGCACCAGTACTCCAAAGAACATGGCAGAAAGAAAACAAAGCAGTTGTGGCCCAGTAGGTGGAACGGGTTGTTTCTTAACCATAAGGTTAACAGTTCGATCCCTGGATTCTCCAGTCCACATAGCCAAGATGCTTCCAGTGGCTATTGCCATCAGTGTGTGAACAACTGTGTGTGTGAAGGAGTGAATAGACAAATAGTGTAAAGCACTTTGAGTGTGCTTCAGTGTGTAGAAAAGCACTATATAAGTCCAGATGCCCCTGTGACTCTTATTAAACAGTCTTATGTCACAGTCACGGTCAGAATTCAAATGGAGAAATATTAATTTAAAAAGTTACAGCTGGCACTGTAATGTTTTGCTTAGCTTTACACAGGTGATGTGAGTCTAAGAGATTTGTGTACAGACACTGGTGTCGTGAAACAAGTCGCAAACCTCAAGTCAAATCATATATCATCTGCAAGTTGCAATAGATTCATGATAAATTCAAGTGAAATTTAGTGATGCTTGAACATTTCAGACACAAATGCTTACAGGGTCACCCACCGCCACCAACACCAATTCAGTTAAAGAGATGTTGACAAGGTCTGACTAATGGTGCTGGACACACCACAAAAACGACAGCGATGGTTAGCCACATACAGTGATGCTCGGTGGGCGACTGTCAGTTCAGCATGTCAGCGACTCTTTGATAGCAGCAATTAACAGGTGCTGGGACACTGGCTACTACCAGGATCAAACCTGCAGACTTCATTTACAGGACAGTTGCTCTCCACACAGCTGCTCTCTGACTTCCTGCTCCATCTTTGATCAGGGAAAGGACCCTCTGAAGCAGGTTGAAATAGTCAGTTCCCTCCTTTTCTCTCCAGTGTCTGAGAGGAGTGCCTTACATAGGAATGCATTACAATAATATTATTACTTTTATTTTAGTAAGGAGTAGTGCAAGGGATCACACATTTTTAATATTATACTTACTAGTCTGAGTAATGTTGTGTTATTGCATTGACTGAACACAGACTGACTTTTGTCCTGGGTGGGCCATCTTGTAATTTGCATGTGTGGACAGGTTGGCTTCTAGTCAAAAAGCTAAATGAAGGGTGGAGGACAAGGGTGAGAGGCATGCTTTCACCAGCCGGAAGTGTTGCTATTTTGATTTTATTTCGGTCAAAGATTGTAGTGGAGAAGAAAGATGCTTTTCCTGAAGCTGCCAGTTGTCTAAAGTTCAAACTCTGATGGTTGAGAGAAGAGAGGAGAGAGCATGTGAGGAATCTTTTGACAGCTGAAAGATGCAACATGTGGGTGTAGAGGATCTCTAGTTGTTTAAAGACACCTTTGATGGAGCTGACAGCTGAACAGAAGCAGTGTAACACTTTTACTGCTGAGTAATAAATAAAAAAATACTCATTTTTCAATGGGTAATGCTGCTCTTGATGTCGTTCCGCTGTTTAATCATCACTGGGAGATAAACACTGGCTGATGATGGCATGTTCCGCAGTTGTACCACCCAACACAGCATCCACATGTGAGCAGGCAAACACCTGCTTCAGTCTTTACCTCTCCTCTCTTGAATGCACCACCCTAGATTAGCATAAGGGGAATGCCCTGTGCTTCAAAGCTGGGGTGACGTAAGCTAAAAGCCCTTTCTGAGCGTAAAGCAAAAGACACCAATACAGCAATGCAGTGGTTATCTGTTCTCATTGTTGCTTAATGAACCGTCAATGGAGCAGCTTGGAGCAGCTTATAGACTTCTCATTGTTGCACAGGGGCTCCCAGGGTTGATAGATTCAGCATTAAGGGTCAGGATTTGTGGAGCTAGAGGCACAATCCTTCGGATATTTCCCAGAGATCTAAAAGCCGGTTAATCAGCTCTCCTTTCATGATCTCCCTGGCTGTTCATCTTCCCATGGATGCCTTCTATGAGTCTTTTTACCACCAGCCTCCTTGTGCTTTCTGTGCCTTTCTTCTGCCATGTTTGTGTTTGAGATTTACCCAAGTGCCCCCCAGATCAGTTGACCTGACCTCAGCTTGGCGGAGAATGGTTCAGGTCTCAGCTGCACCCTCTCTTACATTTTAATCACAGCTCTCTGGTTTTCTGTCATTGCCACACACACAGAATCACACCGAACTTCTGTTTTTCACTTGGTACTGTAAAATCATCAGCACAGTTGACATTATGATGGTTCTCTTTAACCTGAAACTGTGAAGAAGATAAACTTTGTTCTCACAGCGCCTGCTGTGATTAAGCCTGTTGTCTTTATTTCTCTTGAATCACCTTGCATTTAAAATTTTCCCTTGCATATCAAGCCCCCCACCACCACCAACTACATCCCCCTTCCTGCGCAGTTTGTCAGTTGAAGTGATTGCCTCCGTCTCCTGCCCCCTCAGTGGCATTTAGCTATTCTCATTTGCATGTACATGCCCGTGCTGTGCGGCCTGTGGGCTGGTGAAATTGATCAACAATGTCACACAGTGTTTTATTACATGTCAGTCGGTAGGCTGGTTACCACACGCCATGGGCACACGTGTGCAAGCACATTCAAGCATGCATACCAACGGGCAAACATGCTGTGTCGGTTACGACGTGTGCACGATGGGTACATGCTCACAAACAAAACCCACACAGAGCTCGTATGTCACCTCCAGATTGTGACACTTTACAAACATATATGTATATATGCACACTTGAGAACTGGTTAAAAGGTACTGAAAACACACACATCATCTTGGACTCTGCATCCTTTGGGAGCTGCAGTGACTGAACAAGCATATTCTTGCTTGGTGAATCCTGCGTTTACAGTGGTATTTTAGCCCAGCCTAAGCCTTCATCTCCTCATATTGCAAACTGAGCTGACAGATATTAATATGCAAAATAGCAGGATGCTGAACAAAATGCTGATAATTAAGCGAAGATGTTCTGGGTAGAATCGCGCCTAAGAGTGTGCACGTGGGACTCAGCACATGGTAAGCCATATGCCTCTGCGCAGTTAGCGCTATCCTTTGGGGTGGGGGGTGGGAGTTTGAGGCCTGTTTCCACACAGGCATTGTACAAATGGAGCCTGGGAGACTTGAACTGTATTCTTATCATGCTTTTATAGAGACATCAGAGGTGAAAGATGCTCTTCTCGCTCTGGCTTTGTCGAGCAAAAAGACCTTGCTATATGTGACCCTAACACAGAGGTCAAAAGGTCAGCGGGATCTCCTTTGTCTGACAGCACTGGTGTCACTTTATGAAAATTGGACACTGTGTAATATTTTAGAAAGACATATCTTACTTCTATCAGGTTGGCTCTCACCCACCAGCTCCTCCTTCCCTCCCCTCTTTCCTTCCTTCCCCAGGCTGATCTCTCCCTCCGTCCCCAGAGGGGGTGAGGGAAGTGGGGAGGATTTTCGTGCTGCCGGGGGCGACAGGCTCTCTGTGCCATCCACTTACACAAACGGCAGGATCACCGCTCCACACAAGAATAATTAGAAGATAATGGGTAGTAATGCGGCCCGATCTGTCCCGATTATCTCCTGGCATCGACCGGCACAGCGCCATCTGGTGCCAGATCTCAGGGCAGCGGCTGCTCTGCCACATGAAAAGAAGGTGGGCTTAGCCTTAATCTCACACCCCATTCTGTTATTGACTGTCTGTATGGTGCTGTATTCAAAAATGTGTGTGTATGATAGTGTGAGTGTATGTGTGTCAGTCTCTGTCTGCCCCTCTGAATTGCTTGATTTATATCACAGAGAAAAAGTGAGATTGCATTTATATTACATGTATAGGTGACAGCCAGTGTTGCTGAGTGTCTTGGTGATCGACAGTAAAGCAGAGTGTTGTTGAGAGCCCAGTGTGAGTTTTCGACAGAGCTGTTACATGGACAAGTGTCTGTCAGGCTGGGCTCTCTCCGAGCTTAACTCCCACCCTGTGTCTTCTTAAACAGCCTCTCTCCCACAGCTCTGGGCCAATTCAATATGACAGTCCATTGTATGGCCAGCGTGGCCCAAGGTTTAGTGTGTTAAGGCTCTTTGTGCTTTGCGTTTACAGATGCTTTACATTCAAAATTCAAAATTCAAAAACCCTTCGCCAACCCCACACCTTTGCACAAACCAAACAGCCTAATTTTCTTAATGCTCCGGCTATTATCCTTTAGACTGAACAGAGGCGCGCTGCTTCGTTATCCCATCACGTACTTCACACACACAGCCGGTGCCAGTTAGGAGAAGCTGTGGTTTTACACAGTGGTCATACATTGACTCATGCCTGTATGACAAGAGGAAGAACTGCAAGTTGTTCTGCATCAGTACTTTCTCAGAAGTGGACACTTTTCTGCCTTTACTGATGTTACTGGCTAGCCCTAACCCTGAAAATGGCAGACCTGATCTTACAAGGGCTAAAACAATTATTCGGTTGACTGATAGACATTATTAACTGTAATAACTGAACAGTTTGATTAAAAAGTCATGTATCAAACAAAGATTCCAATCATTTACTCGTTCCAGATTCTCTGTCATTCACTGTCAGTTAAATCAGGTTCTGGATTGATGGGCAAACAAAACAAGCTATTTAAAGACATTATCATGGGAAACTATAATGATTCATGATTGTCTCACTTTGTATGTACAAAACATGAAGTTTTAATAAATAGTGAAAATAATTTTACTTGCAGCCCTATGTCCTTTAACAAGTTACTCACAGATTTTTAGTCTGAGTAACTGGAACCTGGCGTGGCTTAGAGATAATGTATTTGTATTCCTGCATATGTTTATATTTTATTATATTGTCTATTTTATATCAATTTAAAACATAATTATCCTGTAAATTTAAACATCTACACATAAAAAATACACATCATGCTAATCTGTGTACATACAGTATATACAGTAAACATATATGTAATGTTATATTATGGAAATGTGTTCTTGGCCTGTGGGAACGTATACATTTCAAAGTTCAATGGTCCACTTTTGATATTCTTCAATAAATGAACCTGAATATTATATTATTCACAGTGTGATACAAATATATTTTAAACTTAGTTAGCAGTTTCTGTTATTTTGTCCACCCCATTCCTATCAAAGAGGCTGGGCTGAATAGCAGCAGCAACTCTCTGTGTAATGCAGTACAATTTAACAGGACCATCTTAGTCCAGCTGTCATGAACTTGTTTACTTCTCCTTTGTTTCTCAGCACTTTAATGACTTCTCATTCATGTTGACTTAAAAGTTGAATGTCTGTAATTTATATGTTATTAAAAGTTGGACTATTACCGGAATGTTAGGCTCTCTCCTTTTTTTAAAGCAGTGTTTGTGAGCAGCAGGTTGCCCTACTGCCCCAAAAACCCCCAGCAATTTTAAACAATTTGAAGAGTTTGGACTTCAGCAGATACTTTTCTGTAACATGACACCTTTCAAATTGCCCTAATAAGGCACAGTCTCTTGTGGATTTTATAAATACAGCTTGAACTATTCAGTTTTAACCCCTCCTTCCTTCCTCTCCACTTCTTTCCTTACCCTCCCAATGTCCCTCTAATTTGCTCTCCATACACAACCTTTGCTGTTTATTGAGATGCTAACTCTCTTTATGAGCACCTAATCCCAGGGCAGGGGGGATAATTTATGAAGCATTTACATGTAGAAGCCCAGCTAATTGGAAGCATGTGTCTGGGTAAGCCTCACCGATGCAGATACACTGCAGATGAGCAGGCCAGGATTCTCATAGCCTCTAACATAACATCACAATCATCATTTCATCTCAAAGTAAAATATTCAAGCGCTGGACAGGTCCTGAAGTGTGGGTTGTAGTGGTGGCATATGTCAGTGAGACCAAGGTAGCAGTGCAGAGAGACTGGAAAGCTGTCTTTTGTTTGCCTGGACATGTAGGGGGGGAAATTCTTCTCAGGCTAACGGCCCCTTCAGCAGAGCGATGAGCCACTGTAGAGGCACTCAGTGCTGCCTCTCAAGGCTTGAACCCAACTTTGACATGTCCAGGGGGAGGTCAAAGGTCAGGTAGGTAGGTCTTTCCTAACTAAGAGGGCACTGGCCAGTTTGATGTCAGATGATGCCTCTATTCTCCATTTACTGCACCCCAGCATCCATGGCCCTGTTCGCTCCAAACCCAGCCTCTCTCAAAACACCCCATCCTCATTTACATCAGGTCGTTTGTTATGACTTTATGATTATATATGGGGCTTTGTCTGGCTGTGCATGTACCTTCACCACTCCCAGCTGGTCCCCATTAATAACAGGGCCCTGGTGTAGACAGAGCAGCAGAGACGGAGGAGCTTGTTAGCGTCATAGCTGAGCGCAGGGGCTCAGCATGTGAGAGCGGTTGGGCCGACAGGACAGGAGCGAGATGTACAGTACGCTTACACACACACACAGACACACACGTACTGAGTCACCTGGAATATCCTCTTACACTCCAGCCACAAATTCGAAGTACATGACATGGTGTCCGGCGATTGTCCTAGCAGTAGCACAAAGCCATCATGGCGTATTTGTATGGAACTACATGTGTAAATGTGTCAGTCTAAGTCTGTGTCTGTGTGTGTTTGTGAGCCACTGGGCATGTGTTGGGGTGAAAGCATAATGAGGCTGACTGGACAGAGTGGGCCGCCATGCAGACAGGCTCTATTGTGGATCCCAAACAGTAGCAGAAGCTCCTAAAATCTGCGTCCCTGATCTACACTGCAGGAGTCGGTGGGGAATAAAGGCGTGGAAATAGGATTTATTTAGCACGCCTCATCAAAAGGGAATTAGCAGGGTTTGGGGAGGGAAGATGGGGCTCTGTTTAGAGCTAGGATGAATGGCAGGATCATCTCTGTAATCCTGGGCCCCCCTCCTCTCCTCCTGCACCCAAGAAAAAGAAGAGAATCACCCACATTAGCTCTAAAGGTGCCTTCTGTAGCCTCATCCTGAACTCAAACCAGACATCCTAAAAAGGAAATCGGTTTGTCAGATTTTGGCAGCTAATGTTAAAGCATAGCACCTGCATCCTTTCTTCATTTCTCCCACCCATCTCTATCTTTTAATTCCTCTTCTCCCTTCAAAACATGGCCGCGGAGCTGTCAGACTCGATGATAGCGAGGCTGACGGCGGAGAGCTGGCGCGCCAACATGCAACAAACAACGAGCGAGCGTGTAAACTAAAGCAAACAAAGCCCCTCTCTGCTCCTCCAAAGGCAGGATCCCTCCCACCTGCCACCCTGCGATGCTGATGAAACATACAGTAACAGAGAACAGCCATTAAATGGGTGAGCGGTAAAACTGACTTGTACAATATGAGGGGGGCTTGTTGTGGCACATCCCGCTTTCTGTCACACATACGAGCTTGTTCATTATCACCCCTGCTCGTGTTTGTGTTTTCCCGACTGCTCAGCCTCAGACATGGCGGCTGGGTGCATTGTGGGGGATTTGTTACCTGAAAAAAGGTGACAGGCTAAAGGGTGCCTGACTGGCAAATCTCTGTTGATGAGCCAATAAACTCAAGTTTTGCTCAAGTTCCAGACAAATGTCATCAGCATTCCCCTCAGTATGTATATAATCAGATTTGGAGGTGGTATCAATAATTGACAGGGAGCTCAATTTCCAGGTGTTGGGCAAAATGAGGTGTAACTATCCATTTTTAAAATGTCACAGAACAAAAACAGCATAGAAGTATTTGTTCCTGGTGAACTGTAAATGTTTTCTGATCAATCTCTTATTTTTTCTGTTAAAAAGCCACCACGGCATAAATGAGGCTAAAGTCCACACATTTAGACAAATGAAGTTTTAATTGTAGTAAAATATGCAACGGTATTAATCTACATTTTCCACTCCCATGGGCTCATCTCATTCCCACTTTACTTCTTCCTGCTTCTCCATCCTCCTCCTCCTCCTCTTCTCAGGAACAGGGCTGATATAATGGGCTTGGCCAGAATAAGCAATGCAGCCATGGCCGTATATATTTCAGTGTCTGGGTAATTCCAGCTCAGTTTATGTGTCCTCGAGGCTGCGTCGGGCCCCGGCAGACCCATATCTCCTTTATGTAACACCCAGGAGAATCTGCCCCCTGCACATGTACAGGCCTGGGAGAAACAAACACCATCAGTAACCTGTCTGTTGTATACGAGGCTGCCAAGCCCATCTTCACCCCTCCTTTTCCTGCTCCAATCCATCCGTCCCTTCTTTTCTCTTCTTCCTCTCTCTCTGCACCCTGCAACCTAATCATCGCCGGCCCCCATTCCCATGATTTATCGCTCCACGTGCTGCTGAAAACCAATAGATCAGGCTTGCAGCGGGGGGCCTGGGAGGCATAGAGGGACAGAGGATGGGGATTGTGGCAGGGGGGCCGATGGGAGGGGAAGGGACCTGCAGAAAAAACCCCACCTATGATGAAGTGCCCTGATGCAGAGGAAAAGCAACAGCAACATCAGAGCTCACGGTCGGCGTCCTGCCATCCCTTGGAGCACATTCCTCTTTCTTCCTTTACTCCATCTCTGTGCAGCCCTCTCTCCAGTGTCCTCCTCTGTATCTCTGTTATTCTCCTCTTTTTTCTTTATGATGAGCCTCCTCATAAAGCCCTCACTCTTACTCCATCAGGACTGAATTTCAACATTAGCACAGAGATAACTTCCACAATTAGCTTGGATCAGTGGCCTGTGCTCAGTGAAATGACTGAGGAACTGGGCCATATCCAGGATTTAACAAATCCCCCAGCACATCCACTCTCCCCACCTCAATTAAAAAAAAAGCATTTTCATTTTTTATATTTATACACAATTGTTATGTTTTCTTTAAATTACATTTACCAACATGAATGTCTAAATGTTTCAAAGTTCCTTGCACACTGCTAGGAATATGGTTCGGCTGAGTATCGAACCTTAATACATCGAATGCTGTTCCTCCCGTAAAACTGAATGACAGTCACTTCAAAAAATGCCCAAAAGCAACATTTGTATATGTTCAATTGATGAAGCCTTGTAGTAGAAAGTAATGTGGCATTGTTACAGAGTCCGCAGAAGGATGATTGTTCAACACTGAGGACTACAGTTCACTCCCCAGGTCCCACTGACAGTGTTGGTTTCTTTTTAATCATGGCCAGAAATGTTCCCTAACCTTAACCACATCATTTGTGTGCCCAAACCATAACCACAGTGGTGGTTAAACAGTTTTAGTTTTGATTTGATTTGTAACAGTTTTGAAAGGAACTGACAAATAATAGCATCCTGTCTAGAAGGGGGTATTGAAACCCACTAAATTGTTAGAAAAGTATTACAGACATGCCCTTAATGACCTTGATGGTAGTAGCGGCACTGGTGAGAAACTAGATTTGGACAAACGTTTATGGTTGTCACCTGTTGGGCATAAACGTGCTCAGTCGTGTTGTGTGTGACCATTGACCTAGACAGGAGCTCCCAAAGTTACCAGCCAACTCTGTCTGTGTTCATCGTCCCCTCGTTCTTTTATCTGCTTGTTCTAGCTAGGTACAGTATGGCATTTTAGTAATGTGTGACAGAATTGTTTTGTATATAATATTCTTTGGATGCAATGTTGTCGTTTGGTCATATTTTATAGCCTTATATATATTTGTTTGAAATCAGTTAACCAATTAATTACAATACTGAAATATGACAACATCTGTTGTGAGGCTTATTAAATAATCTCCTAAAACGTACTAATTCACATTCATTAAATGCATGTGGCACATGTATTATGACAGTTGAAAGATGGCGTCCATGTAGTGTGAAAAAAATGTCTAGGAATCTAAAACAATTTGTATGTAGATGTTACTCCACACAAGCTCTGACATCGATTTATCCTCATGCTAACACTCTCATTGAGACATTATTGATTATTCACTGTAGTTATATAAATAGATAGAGAACTGCTTTTAAACTTGTTTCTTTTTCAATTACTTGAAATTTGTACTTAACCTTGTCAAACTTAACCTATTAAACCTAACTTATAGATGCTGGGTGAATTATCCAATCAGAAGAAAAAACTGGGCCAGTTAATGAATTGATCACCTTGACACACAACTTGTCATCAGTCAGTCATTTGTCAATGGTCTTATACTTGTATAGTGCCTTTCTACAGTACACTCAAAGCACTTTCACATTATTCAGCCATTCGCACTCCCAAGCCGGTGACATCACCGGGAGCAACTGGGGGATTCAGTGTCTTGCTCAAGGACACTTCGACATGTTGACTAGACGAGCCGGGAATCGAACCGCTAATCTTCCGGTTAGGAAACGACCCGCTCTACTGCCTAAGCCACAGCCGCCCCAATATGGTTGTCTATTGTTTCAATCAACAGATTGATTAATTAACTAATCATTTCAACTCCAATGTAAATTCAGATGCAGTTTTTGGCACATTTTGAGCCTAAATAAGCATAAAAGCCGTCAGCGTGTTTTCATTCAAGCCTTGTCAGAAATATTGTGAATGCCTCAAATTGTGTATCATTTGCTGTACTGAACTGTGAGCCGGCTGCATCTATACACCAAATTCAAAATCCACTTAATCCAAAAGTGGACGTGTAGGACAACAGAGTACAATTCATGCTGTCAGGATTAGTGACTCTTATGCGTGTCTGAGTTTGTGGGGTGGTAGTGGCTGCACATTTCTGTTGAGTCCTCAAGGTCAAATTCCAGTCTATTTTATATTTGTTACTTTTTTCCTAGTTTGGACATCACTGTACTCACAATGTTCAGCGCTCAGAGCCAAACACTTGACCTGCTGGTTACCTGGCTTCTGCATTCAAAAGGGGACACATGGCGTTAGTCCTCAGAGAGCACGCTTCATTACAAACATAGACTGGACTTTGTCTTCCAAAACAGACTGGCCGTGTCCAATCACTCTAGTGCAGCTTTGAATGAAGAATATTCACCTTATGTCTGGTCTGGTGGGTCTCTCTCTCTCTCTCTCTCACACACACACACACACAGAGACTGGCCCTCCTGGGGACTGGTACATGGGGCTGATGGGGGAACAAGGGGGCATTAAAAAAGTGAGGGGGAGCGAGAAAGAAAAAGAAATGTCTATTAAATGACATCCCCATTGTGAGCTGGAGCAGGACGATGGCACTTTGCAAAACTGCTAACAATGAGCACAGGCAAAATCCCTTATCCTACAGGGGCCCGGCAGCATGCTTGCCATTACCATAGTCATTTAAATACAGTAATCTCATTTTCTGCCTCAGCTGAGGAGGCATGCTAAACTTCCCAGTTTGAATGGAAGACAGAGGGGTGTGCATGGCATCCAGGGCATGCAGGATTAGTGACTTTTCCCAATCTGCGTTGTGTGTCTTGAGTGTATGTCTATCTTATCAAGTCATTTTTGTACAACACTGGTCTTATTTTCATAGTCTGGACACCATTCTTTTGGTTATTTTAACACTGTATTCACCAAGTTCATTGCTAAGATCTGGAGGAAGGCAGTGACATGACAGAAAAGAATTCTGACTACTTGCAAAATACTTCCAGGTTTGCCATACTTAATCTAACTAAAAAATAAATAAATAAATAAAAACAGTACAATTATTATATAATTATGACTATTTTTTACTACTTTTTAGTGGTGTTATTTCTATAATATAGGTAAATTGTTTTTTTTGTTTACAACCTGTAGCATTCGCTCTGTCAGGCCTCATTTTTGTTGATATTGTTGTATTCCAAAATCTCAGTGATAAACTTGGTTAAAACAACTTTATCATAATTCATATAAATGATGGGCAGACATATGAAAATGAGACCCAAGGTGTAACAAACTGGAATTATTCTTTAAAACAAGTGAAAAAGCATCAACAAATCAGCTTTGTTTTAAGAATTTTCAAAAATCAAGTATGGCTGAATTTATGTCTTATAAATGTGGGTTTTTTTTGAGAAATGTTTAGTTTATAAAATCTACAAAAACAGACAAACATAAATCCCAAATTATTATTATTTTATCCAACCAACAGACCAAAGCAGGTTTATTCAATTTGCAATGAATGATGAAACAGAAAAAACAGAGATTGAACCAAAACTTGTTGATCTGATCAAGCTAGTGTTGCTCTTTTATAAGGCTGGGAAAGGTCAAATTAAAAAATTAGAGGTCAAGATATCCTCACTTTTAGTCCTAAGTAAGCAACCAAGCCTTTTTCATTAAAAACTATTTACCTGGTCGATGCAGAGGCCCCCACTTTGTAATTGATGCTTTTTGTTATATTTTTCTTGTCAGTCCTACACCCACATAACCTAAAAAACATCAGATGGGCTTATGTTCTCATTATTCTACTGTAATGACCTTTGCCAGTTGTCTTCTTCCAAAAGATTAACCATCAGTTCTAGAAATTCTTTGGCAAGTTGTCATGCGCTGGAGATTTGTTCATGTGTTTTAAGAAACACAACTTAAGTGGACTACTAATAAAAACGACTTGGTGGACATTTTGTGTGCAGTGCAGGTGTCTGTGCAAGAGCAAGAGTGTGCGTTTCAGTGTGTGTGTGTGGGTGTTGGTCAGAGTAGCTGCAGCAGCTTTGGGGATATCATATCAGATCGAACAACAAAAGAGGAGCGAGGGAGAAAAAGCTGTTTCCACACAAGCTGTTTTCATTCTTCTCCGCTTACGGTCCAGTGGAACAGTTGATGAAGTTTAAATGAAGCAGAATTAGGAGATCAAGCAGACACGGGAGCTGGTGTTGATGGTATCCACAAGGTCCCCTTTCTCACCCCCTGCACCCAAGAGAATGGAGCCAGGGACAGCTGACCTGGATGAAATCAAGAGAAAGAGAAATGCAAAGCAAAAAAAAAAAAAAAAGAAAAAAGAGGCAGGGAGGGATGGAGGGAGGGCTGGGACAGATAAGGGGATGAAGTATCTCCTAAATGTGATAATCTCCAATCACCTCTAACATCAATTCTGTCAAGGCCCGGGTTAATGAGCTCACAGCCGAGCAAGCGTCATGCACCGCCACCCCCTCTACCCCCGATTCTCCTTTCTCTCCTTCGCAGTCGCTCTTATAATCATTGTTGTTCTTTTGATTTAATCCCTCTTACTTCAGCTGATTTGAGCAAGAGGGGAAAGAGAGAAGGAGGGAATGGAAAAGCCTATTACCCAAGCTCCTCTGCTCTCAACTATCTAAATGCTAACGATGTGAGGGGGCGAGAGAGAGGAGGGGAGGAAAATGATGAGGAAGACACCGAGGGGAAATGGGAAAGAGAGCATGAGTGTGTTGGCAGGAGAGGACAAGATGCAGCCGAGGGGGGCTAATCTGCTGTTGCTCGGGGTCTTTGGGAGCAGTTTGGTTATTTTTGAAAGCAGGTTAGCTGAGGAGAAAGTCCGGCATCCTGTGTGCTGACCTTCCATCCCTGGGGTCAAAGCACCTGATCTTCACTCTTTGCTTCCACTTGAGCGGTTTTGACACACCGACACCAGCATCTCTTGCCTCGTCTGTGCTCATTTTTGCCTGCTTTCAGTTTTCTATTGATTAAAACACTGAGTCCTGCTGCACAGAATTACATGTTATAGATCAGATTCACTTTGGCTGGTGTAGTTGGTTGGAAAAGACTGGGGTAAAAGCCGTGGGACACCTTGAACTGAGAGTAATGCCTGTTTCGATCTGGTTCTCTGCGGCGTGCTGTACCAAGGGACCGGAGGCATTTTCACATTGTTTCTTTATGAGTTTTCACTCCTCGCTCTGCCTCCTGAACAATTGTTTTCTTAGTTAGGCTTCTTGATACAGTACCCAGAGGCCCTAAGAACAACTGAGTAAATATTTGGCAATTGCACGAGTGAAATGATGATTATGAGCCGAGCTTTGGCACACCACAGGATGTGTCGTTTGTGTCGTCACAACTCAAACCTACTGAGCTTTAATTGGACTACAAATTCTCCAAAGAGAGCACACAATCTAGCGTTTCCCTTGTTTAATTCCATTTTTGTGAACTTTACAATTACATGTCAGTAGGTAGCGAGGTACCTGTGCGTCACGAATTAATTGCCTTGCAAGTTCACACGGCCGCTCGGCTAATTTACAGCGTGATATGAGGGAGAGAACCAGTGCACTGTGCCACTCTTTCAACTGTAACAATCATTTTGATTTGTTTTCACTGCCTGGCACTCAGCATTTCAATTCGTCTCAAATACACAAGAACAATGGAATTTGCTCGAAATACACACTCATTCGGTTTGTTCACGTCTGCCTAAGGAGCACAGTCACTTATTCTGTGCATAACAACTCTACCCCTCAGATTCTTTCAAGAATCCCATTTTATTTTATATTGGCCAATGAAACAGTGGAGGGTGAGAGGCAAGTGAACAATCAATCTTTGTAATGTGATCCACGGATTGAGCGTGGTGAGTAAATGTTAGCACAGGCAGCCATCCAAGCCTGCAGTCAAACGAATTCTGCAGAAAAGGAATCTACCCAGGGCAGGCCTCTCTCTTTATCTCTCTCCTGCCCGACAGCAGCAGGGTATCAAGCACATTATATTCCAGCGCTCTGTGCATTTTTCATATAGGCTCGCCTTTTATGTTTTATGTACTCCAGCTCAGGGGAGAACAGCTGTGTGGGCGCTGCATCCTCTGTAAGTTTAGAGGGAGAGAGAGAGAACTCATTTTAGTGGGAGAAGTGGAGTAGAATGCCAAAAGCATCGAGCGCAGTACCTGTGAACAAACAGGCGCTGCAGACCAAGGCCTGTCTCAGCTATTACATTACCATAAAACACAGAAACAACACCTCGCATGCTGTTACTGCAGTAATTTGAAAACAGATTGGCAGGATTTACAAGTTGTCAGCTTATCTTCGCTGTGACCTCTGTGACCTCTATCTTCACTGTCAACTTTTGGAGTAAAATCATATGCTGGAGGCTTATTTGACATTGTCTCAGACTTTTCCAGGATAATCTGGTATTAAATATAATAACAGAAATAGAATTTTTTTTTTTTGTCTTTGATTCTGTGGAACTGAGTCCGGAAGAAAACAGAAAAGAAAAAATATGTAGTGTGACTGTATAATTGACCCTAGTTGCTCCTTCATGCAGAGTTGATAAATCTTCTCAGGCTTCCTCTGTGTATGTCAGTATATAATACACTGCTTATATGGATTATATGAGGTGAAATATACTGTGAACAGAACAACAGCTCTGTGAGAAATCAGACTGCATTTCAGATTAGTTTATGTGCGGTCTATATGGGGCTGAATGCTAACCTTTTTGTTTCTCCTAATGCTAAAAGAAAGAAATGTAAATATGTATATAACTGTCTAGATTATGGAGCTATATATTAAAACATGTAGGTATTTATAATTTTTGTTGACAGTTTAAGTTAACAGATTTTTATGTTCACATTATTTAGTTTATAACAGTATGCATTATTTCTACATTTAAAATAACTCTAGAAAGTGTAGTATATTTTCAAGTAGTCTTTACAAAATATGTTTAAATGGAGTAAGAGGAACCAGAGTAACATTGCAAAAGAGTTATTTTATAGTATGTAAATTGAGTGCATTCCATATGTTTTACAATCCACTGTTAGCAAAAACAAAAACAACTACTTTTTATTGATTGAACATGGAATCTTTAATTTAATTTTAATTTTGATGGTTTAAAGTAACAAGACTTTATAATGAGAGATTTTAAAAACATATTCAACATCATGAGGCTAGACCAAAAGCAGCAAGTCAGTTCTTAGGTCTTATCTGGATGCATGGAAGCAAGCACAACAATGTACTATGATTTTGACCCAGTGTTTCATTTTTCAGATATTTTACTTTTATCAAACTTAAATAAGGAATCTTCTTAAGTAACCTCAGAGACTCTCACTTCTCACAGGCTGAGCTCCTCTGCTTGAGACAGAAGGTGAAATGTTTTTTGTTTAGAGGGACACACACTGCCATCCAGTGTTACAGGCTGTGAGGCAGGAACAGTTAAGAGGTTATTTTTTCCATTTCTGATATCCCAGTCCTCTTCTGCTTAAAGGATCCTGTCTGATGTTAGGATCTGAGTGAGTGATGAATTATCCACCACTATGAGCTGCGCATTTAAAATGAAATGCAAGGCTCCTTAAAAGAACTTTACTCTGCACAGAGACCTCCAGTTTTTTCTTAACACTGTGTTTTTTATTGTTTGCTATATACTGCATTTTCCTGTCGAGTTGTGTGTATAAATTCAGTAGTGGCCATTGCAAACTTGCTTTGGTAATAAAGTCTGTGATATATGGCATTGGACCATGTTGTATACTTGTCCTGATTAAAAATAAGTAAATAAATTAATAAGTAGTTATTCCATATAATTAAAGTCATAATTATGCATGACAAAATTAAAGGAAATTATAACCTACTGTATTCTGTTTAATTATTATTAAATAAGTTATATATGCAGTGTAAAATTTCTTATGAGTTACTAGGTTACATTTATGACAAAGAATTTTATAATTATTTCTTCTTGAATAATATATAAATAAGTCATATAATATGATTTAACATCACACATACATTATATCATACATTTATCTGAGTGTCTCATTAATACTGTATAAGAAGGTTCAAGTAAATACTGTGTCTGATTTGTGCAGCTTTTAACATTTCAGAAAATTTACTTAAACGTAAGTATGTGATGAGAATAAAAAGTGGAGAAAAGGGGGATTTGTACCGTGTGCTAATTTTGTGTCAGTGAGACATTTGGTGTGCCCTGCTGGATGATGTGCTTGCTACAGCGGAGTCCAGAGTTTAGTACTGTAACCATGTGAGTGCAGGTAAATTTGAATCTGATTGAATTTTCTGTTAGTCACAACCAACATCTTCTGCTTATCAGTCAGTAAAGTGTCTGCCACTTTCAACAGGTTTCAACCCACCTACCACAATGAAACCTTGGTGGTGCCAGTGCAAGTGTGTCACTGCTTCATTGCGGGGTTTTCAAAGTTGCCCTTGACTTGTCTAAGATATCATGTTGTAGTTATGCACTATATCAGCGATGGTACTAATTAGATTTTTATCTAATGTAAAAAAAATACAACTCTCCATTCAGTCATAAGATTTTTAAGATTGTACTGATTGGCAGAAAATTGTTGCTTTACTACTTGTTGATTTTGCTAAAACTTAGTTAAATGGTCATCCCAATACCCAGATCTATTGTTTTCAAAGTAACTCTGATCAGTCAGAATCACTGTACACTCATTTTTGTGCCACTAAACTCTCTGGCAAGACTGGTTTGATACTGACTGTAATGGAAAATTTTGTTTTGCTCATACTGATACTGACTGTAATGCTGTTTTGCCTGTTTTGCTCATATATGCCTTAAACTTGTGGTGAACTCTGTCCACACAGAACATCTGAACTGTCTGCTCAGCAAAACAATAGCACAATCTGACCTTGAAAAAGTATGTACTCCCTGATTCTGAGTACATCTCAGGACAAAGACCTCTTTCAGTGTGGGTATATGTGTATGAGTGTAATCGGAACAGGTGCTTTTGATCTAATCCTCCCTGAAACTTGCATGTGAGACCATGTGTATATATAGGACTGGGTTCTTTTTCTTTATGAGCCTCTGTAGCAGACCACTCTGAATGCTGGTGTAGATTGTTCCTTTCTACAGAAATATATAACACAAAAGACCGATCTGTCCTAAATCTCTTTATTTCACACTCACTAAAGTTTGCCCATTTTAGCACATAAGAGAAGATTTTTATCCAACATGACAATCACTGCTGCATTCAGTCAGTCAGAATGACAGTTGATGAGGCAAATAAACAGTTGGGCACAAAATGTGATACGCTATACTCTTTGTTACTGACAAGCTAAGAAAGTGAATTTATTATTCATGAAAAACTGATGAATTCACATATTGACTGTTGTCTAGTCATTTTATCAATCCACAACCCTTTTCACAACATCAGCTGCACAATTGATCTATTAGCATTTGTTTATTGTACTATTTGATGTACTACTGCGTAATTGTGCATACATTAATGGACTACAGTAGGTAGGATGACACCTAAAACACTTACCCTGTTCTGCATAGAAAACAAACATCTATGCCCTATTGTTCTGTTTTGTTTTGTTTTTTAACTCCTAAGAGAAAAACTATACAGTTGATTCTGTTTATAACCTGTTTTTTCTCCTTCAGTATTGTTAAAGCAGTGCTCTTTTTCTGGCTGGATTATTAGGCCTTAATTACACCATATCAGTTTTATTCCCACATTGCTCAGAGCTGTTGCCTGCTGACAGTCACACTAAAAGCAGGGAACTCACTGGAACCACCTCAATGACCCCTAGTGGTTACTTATCCAATCACTTATCAAACTTAAAATCTACGTGCACAGTTTTTACAGAAAAGAGCTGACAGTGACATCAAACTTCACATTTACAAATAAACAGATTATTTATGCCAGCTACACTTGCTGTCTATTTTTTGGATTAGCACCATCAACTTGATGTGATATGCTCTGTGACCACAAAAAAGTCCCCGGCGTTGTGTGTCCATCTAACTGGACTCCTGAAGACACGACAAAAAAAATCACTGATTCATAACCATTTTAAAACTGTTACAGTAAAACCTAAAATTTGCTTTGCATAGAGTGTAGATTTTGGATTTTTACATGCGGGACTTTGCATTTGCATTCTTCTGCATGCCAAAAAGAAGCATTGTAATAATTTGTAATTTACTATTGATTCTATTAAACTGCACCATGATACATTGAACTAGTGATAGTATTATTCCCATCTGAACATTTTTATGGGCAGCACAGACTATTTGGCTTTGAACTAATTCTTTTGTTCACCCCAATCCCCTTTAGCATGAGGCTAAACCTCCATTAAAACAAGGAGGGACAGAGAAATGGACAGATGAAGCATGAAGAGAGATAGTTATGGATGCTGAGAGATAACAAGGAAGGCTGAGTACCCTGCAGGATTAGCAAAAAGGCTGGATAATAGGGAGCAAGTGTGACTGCAGACATAGTATGCTATCAAGTGAGAGTAAAATGAAGCAAGGATTGGAAATGAGCAAATCATATGCTGTAATTTATCCTCTCAGTTCACCAGAGGCCAAAGACGCTTGATTATTTAAGTGGGAAGGCCAAACTCCAGGTAGCCACATGAAGATGACAGGGCCATTTTTTCCACTCTTGAGTCTTCAATGCACCTAACTGGTCAGACTGGTCACTAGTCCTGTACACTGGTCCCAGCTTGGTGCTTTTTCAATGTGCTGTGACTAATCCAGGAGGACTCACACATTTTTTTTGCCCTAATTAAAAGAGGATTAGATGGGACGGAGCTCTAGGACACGCCAACATGCACAGCCACTATCCCTTCACTTTCCTGGGATTATAACCCTTACTGGCTTTGCCTGCATTTTTTGTGCAGGTCACCACCTGAACTCAGCACACAGCTCTGTCACTGAAATGGTTGGTCAGAAGGGGCTTTGTAAGACTAAAGAGGCTTACAAATATAGACTGGTTCAGTAAAGGTAACTGTAGCAATTCCCCAATGGAGGTCTACATATTGTTTATGCACTTCAGATCTCCTTCATCACCAATGTTGTATTTTAAAAGTATAATTATAATATTTAATCTTGATTGCTTTAGCATCATATTTTGTATCATATGTATATGTGCTGTAAAGTGATTTCCATATAAGTGACCTATTTATTTTGAAAATACCAAAATCATAAAATTTGCATCAGACTGAGAACAATTCATGTTAATTTTGCTCTATAGAAAATGAGTAAAACTGAATTGAGAAGCATTTAGGTCTACCTTCTTCTACATTCCCAAATTGACTGTTTATACAAGTGATCTTTTCACCAATAAATAAATCTATGTTGGTTGTACTGTAAAATAAAGTAAACCTGCAGCGTGAGCCCAAGTGGCCAGTAATTCAAGGACTAAGTGAATAAAGAGATAACTCCACTAGCAAGCATGATACTCTCAGTAGATGAAAAAAGGCATGACTAGTTTGTTCCAATGGAAAATTTGCTCTGCAATATACTGTAACTGTTAGGCGGGTAAGAATAGGACCTGCCTTCCAGGCATGCTCATACAGAGTACTGTAACCAGTGGTCCTTAATAATAATGTGAATGTAAGTTTTTAAATAATGACGACAGCAGTACACTAAATAAATAACCTCTCAGGTACCATGCAGCCATGTAAGCGGAACATGTTTGATTTGCACTTTATTGACAGGATTACAGCAGAAAGTTACTATAGAAGGTTATTAATAGAAGCTGCTGTCAGCTGTTAATTAGTCCTGCACTGTGGCCTATAAATGGCCAGCTGAGATTCGCTAGTTTAAAGTGCTGGCTAATTTGTCTGGCAGCTGCTACAGGGATGTGTGCATTATTACCGCTACCCTGTTGGTATCTGATGAAGCCTTTAAAAATGAACCTCTGAAGACCTGACCTCATCATGCTAGTGCCTGCTGTGGGTGTAGGCTGCAATATATTTTCAGGCTGATATGCAGTTTGACTCATCAGTAGAGAGATATATAATGCGGTATTTGTAAAACTAAGTGTGAAATGATTGATTTATGACCCCTAAATCCCAATCCCTTCCCCATCCGGAAACCCCCTGCCCCCTTCCTCCCCCCTTCTGCCTTCCTGTACTTTCACACCTGTATGTGGGAATCACACCAATATCATTATTAGTATGAAACCTATTTATATTAGACAAGAATGATTACTGCTAATGGTTAAACCCATGCTGACTTACAGTCCTTCATACAGTGCCTTGCGAAAGTATTCGGCCCCCTTGAACTTTGCGACCTTTTGCCACATTTCAGGCTTCAAACATAAAGATATAAAACTGTATTTGTTTGATTTGCACTTTATTGACAGGATTACAGCAGAAAGTTACTATAGAAGGTTATTAATAGAAGCTGCTGTCAGCTGTTAATTAGTCCTGCACTGTGGCCTATAAATGGCCAGCTGAGATTCGCTAGTTTAAAGTGCTGGCTAATTTGTCTGGCAGCTGCTACAGGGATGTGTGCATTATTACCGCTACCCTGTTGGTATCTGATGAAGCCTTTAAAAATGAACCTCTGAAGACCTGACCTCATCATGCTAGTGCCTGCTGTGGGTGTAGGCTGCAATATATTTTCAGGCTGATATGCAGTTTGACTCATCAGTAGAGAGATATATAATGCGGTATTTGTAAAACTAAGTGTGAAATGATTGATTTATGACCCCTAAATCCCAATCCCTTCCCCATCCGGAAACCCCCTGCCCCCTTCCTCCCCCCTTCTGCCTTCCTGTACTTTCACACCTGTATGTGGGAATCACACCAATATCATTATTAGTATGAAACCTATTTATATTAGACAAGAATGATTACTGCTAATGGTTAAACCCATGCTGACTTACAGTCCTTCATAGACACACTCAACTAACATCGCTAACAAAAATTGTTCTGCTAAAAGAGGAAGGTGCTGTATGTACATCAGAAAAGCCTTAGCGGAAAACATTTTTTGCCTGTGGGTGTACAAATACATGCTCGTGGGAAATCACTGAAAGTCGTCAGATGACTGTTATATGGAAAGCACCCAAGTTTCATACAGTACAAACATGAAAACATAAATGTCCCTAATGCACTGTCAGTATTCCACCCTTACAGGGAAACGCCCTGGTAATCATTGGTGCACTGTGGAATATTTTTGCTGGATAAGTGTCTTATTCTACACCATCTACAAATTTTATTCATGAAGGATATTTATTCTACAGCATGTAAAACTTTAATTTGTGACAGAATTTATTCTACACCAACTGTGGATGTAATTTGTGAGAGAATTGGTAAGTTTTTGTTAAAGTTAAGCTATGCATGCAGCGTGTGTTTATTAGTTAAAAGGTGTTTATAAAAAGTGTTTCATTATACAAATTCGCTTTAGTCCCAATTTTAATTATTTGATTTGCTTTATTCCTTACACCTATAAATAGTTAGAAAGCAACATTTGTTTGTATTCCAACATGAAACAAAACTAGGGGGGAAACATTCACTTTGCCCTGCACAAAAGCCCTACTTGGGTTTGAAAAGTCAGAAAATCATATGTCCGGATCCCATTGTCAAGATGTGGTGGTGTAACAGGAATCAATCCAGTGGTAAACGAAATCAATAAAACCGTAAATCATACCCCAGAGGTGCGAAAAACTTTTGCTGTGCATATACACGTAAATCAGTCATTCGGTCATTCGGTCATAAATCAGTCATTTCACATTTAGTTTGACAGATGCCACATTATACACTCTCTGTCATTATATCTCTCTGTCAGTCACAGTAGCCATATGCAGTAACCATTCAGACAGCAGTACAACCTAAATATAGGAGAACATTTTTGTTGTTGCAGTCCCTTTTCATTGTTAAGTGTCTCATTTCAAACTGTCATGGAATAAACCTAGCATGAATGCACACTTAAAAGACAGGTGCTGGTCATGAAAAACTGAATGAGGAAAATGACAGCACACTTAAAGCTTATATGATATATTTAGAAATAATAGACATTTCTACTAGTGGGTCAAAATGTCGGCTATTTTTTTTAAATATAATCACGTAAGCTTGCAGTTTTTCTCATTTTTCATTTCAGATGTCCACATTTAATTTGCAGCTTTGCTACTGTATGTTGTGGGAGATACAAGTTGGTGTTCATTAACATAAGACACAATGAAGAGATCAAAAATGGGGACATTTCACAAATCTGACAAAATAATCCTAACTGAGAGTCCACTTAATATCATCTCACTGTCATCAGCAGATGGAATTCAATTGTCATTACCTAGTTTATGGACATCTTAGAAATTTGTCCCACTCTCATCTGTTGTTTTGAAAATTTTAAATGTTTAGTACCAGTTTTTATCCATTTGGTGTCATTATAACAATGCATTATGATGCAAAATATTAGTGAGCATTACAAACAGTGTTGAGAGATTTCATATTACCAATATGGTTCTTTGGTTGGTGATATAAAATGTGATGTTTAGGAAATGTACAGTCTAGCTGGGATGTCTTTAAAAAACAAATAAGCACGGCTAGTCTGGGACATTTGAAAAACAAATATTTTTGCAAGAATTTACTGTTTCTGTGGCAAAAACAGCCCCCCTTTAAACGAACTGTTTACCTCGGTCTGGATATTGACAGGCTGAGAAAACTGCGTGCTGCGTCACAGGCACAGCGCCTACAAGTCAACGCTTAGGGTTTGCAGCAGTTACTAAGCTGCAGGGCAGTCACACGGTCGCTCCAGTAAACACAAGACGATCATTGTTTTCTGTCACCGTTAGACACTTTATTTTGGCGTTAACATGTCTGTCAACGACGAAGGCGTAGTAATGAAAGAAAGCAAGAGACAAGAGCGTCAATCAGGTAGCATCTGTTCACTTTCTAACGTTTAAGGGGTTATGTGATGTTCAGGGCAGTTTGCCCACACAGGAAGCCATTAGCCAGTAATCTAACGTCAGTGAAACAGAACAGAAATGACATGTTATTTTACTTTTCCCTTGATGATACACAGTCCAGAAGGGATGTGGAAAACCTTAGAAATGATTTTACGCAGTGGATTAACCGTCAGCTGTGAATGTGTTTAGCTAAGGTTGGTGTTTATTAGCATGCTCCAGTCTCTGGCTAATAATAGCGTTCAATAAAAGAAGGTAAAAGATATTAGCTTTGACGGGAAACATAACCGGTGCAGATACTATAATCGCGTTTTGACTTGTAACTTAGGCAGCACGGTGACGCGGTGGTTAGCGCTGTTCCCTCACAACAAGCAGGTTCTGGGTTCGAACCCCGGCCAACCTGGGGCCTTTCTGTGCGGAGTTTGCATGTTCTGCCCATATGGAGATAAAATACTATCAAAAATGTTACAAATGCATGTTTAACGTTTTGTCTGTAACAAGCCATTTGTGTGTGTGTGTCATGTTGTTCACACATGCATGCTGTTCACAAACTGCACATAAAACACATTTTACAAATGCTTAAAATCGATTTTTTCGTGTACAGTTCTTTAGAAAGTACGTACACAATGTTACCTACGCATGAATCACCTTCCGCGCACACACGGATTTTTGAGAGTGTTTTTTCACACTCTCAAAAGTCCACAGTCCACAGTCCACGAATGCACGGTGCGTTTTAAGGGCACAAAATTCGTCGGGAGGAATTTGTGCATCATTAAAATAAGCCCTACTGAAAAACTATAAACTCTGCAGGGCGGAACATTAACTTTAGCTTCATAACTTCTAAATTCTAAATATATAAAAATTTAGAACATGCACCACAAACTGCAGGCAAGTGGAATGTTCTCTGTTAAAACGTGTTAGGTATTAGATATTTTTGTTTAGTTTATGTAATGTCCATTTGGAATAGCGTTGTGTAAATACTTTTGTTTGGCAAACAGGTTTGGAAACTCAGATGTCCGAGTTTTCTACGTGCCCTTAAACGCACCGTGCATTCGTGGATTGCGGACTTTTGAGAGTGCGGAAAAACACACTCAAAAATCCGTGTGTGCGCGGAAGGTGATTCGTGTGTTAGACGATCCACGCATGCATAGATAACAATGTGTACGTACTTTCTAAAGAACTGTACACGAAAAAAAAAATTGATTTTGGATTGATGGATGGATGGACTTGTAACTTTGTCTTCGAGCAGGCATCATTCACATGATGTTGAAGGTAGGATCTCGGCCACCGAATGGGCACTATCAAATTTAAGCACAAGTAAATGCTGCAGGCAGGGCAGATGAGTTCAGTCCAGTGTTTACCTAACATCTGCCTGAAAGCAGTGGGAGTGTAAATGTGAGCGATGGCCACCTAAAAACAATTAATCACATACATTTGCGAATGGTGGCTGTTTAGAGATCAATGAAAGCTGCTCAGATGCAAGACTGGATTAGACTCTAGGATTTTAACAAGGGAGTAGCCCCTAAAAGAACTGTGCTTCTGAACACCAAATCTGCAGATGCCCTTATTTCAGGGCATTACAGTATATTCCCAGGGACGACTGGAATCAGTTGAACTGATTTCAGTACATGTATTTGTTTTCTTTCCCTCAGCTTTGGAGAATGCAGATTCTGACATCGGCGTATGTGGCCGGTTGTTGGTCGTGCTCTCCATCATCTTCATGCTGGTTACTCTCCCCCTCTCCATCTGGGCATGCATTAAGGTCAGCTGCTGGTAAAATCCACACTCTATTCTCCAAGCTGGTATAGTAGAGTAAACTTCTACGGTTGTTTATTTCGTGCTTTGTAAATTTGTACTGCACACTAATCCTTGATGTTACGTGTATTTATTTAACAGCCTTTAGAAACAGGTGAACCATTATTTGACATTAATTAAGAGGTGTCCTCAGTCAGCATTGTAATTGCTCATAAGAGAAAGAAAAGGCTCATATACAAGCCATCTGTGGGGTTCTCTTTGTTCACAGATTGTGAAGGAGTATGAGCGAGCCATTATTTTTCGCCTAGGCCGCATTTTACGAGGAGGAGCCAAAGGACCAGGTTAGAAACTGGCTCTTATTTATTTATTTTTACTTCATGCACTTCTTAAGTTTTTTTTATTGAATTGTATTTCAAGCATGTTTCCAGTGTGTTTATAAAGTACTCTTTAAAGGCTCAGGTACTAAAATATATTTTGTTTCACAAGTTCAGGTTTAGGTTCTCTGTTTTTCTTTAGTTTCTTCTAAATGCAGACTTGCGTTGTTTTCTCCTAAAGCCTATAAATTTGAGGCTTGTGCTTTTTTTAATAGAGTGGATTACTGTGTCACATTTGAAGCACATATGGCTTTATGCTGGTAAGAATTCTGTGTGTAAATACAGCTCTAGAAGTGTTTAAGGAGCATTTCTCTGATGTTGAACCAAGTGGCAGCCTCTGAGGCTGACAAGTGAAGCCAGTGTGAAATGCCAAAACCTGCAGTTCCTGGAAAGGCCACTTGAGGCTGGCTCCAACAGGGAGCTAATCTCCATAGACTCCCATGTTTAACTGCCCAACTTCAGGAAACCAGTGGATGACGTCACGGTGGGTTTGTTTAGCTTTTATATACAGTCAGTGGATTGAACTAATCCAGCCTCCCAAAACAGGAAAGAAGGAGGGATGGACAAGTGGTGCTGTTGTAAACAAAGCACTGGACTGTCATTATCCGTTCTGGCCTGGGATGTTGTGCCTCTGCTGCAAATAGTACAAGGCCACATGACCAGCTCTTCTTGCTGGCCTTTCTTCATCTCTAATGTGGTCAATTCAATCAGAGTCCTGATTGATGCTGTGTTTTTCCAGCAGGCTTAATGGCTTAGGTTGTTATGGCAACTCAGAGGTTCAGGGCGCCAGAGATGTCTACAGTATTTGTACAGTGACAAATGATTGGTTCAATTGGCACTGTACTGCAGCACATTTAGTCTAAAACAAAACAGTGACACTGAACTTAAAGTGCTGACTAACGGCTCATAATTAAAGGTGTTTATATCCACATTAAACAAACAGTGCAGGAATTGCAGCTGTGTTTATACACATCCTCCCTCTGTTAGGGGACCATTGTCAGACAGATCATTCTAAATGTCTTCAGCTTGGTCTTCAGCGGGAAACAACATCAACTAATTACCAGTTAGGTTTTGGACAAATTAAAAATTGGACCTCATGATGCTGCTTGATGAGAAGTCAAAAGATCAGCAAACCTGCTACAGTAAAAGTCAGAGCACCGTCAAAGTCACTAAGATTCATCCTCTGTGGACCATCAACATCTGTACAAAACTCTGTGGCAGTATTACACAGCATGACAAAGGTCAAATGAGTAGTAGAAATGGGAAATGGAAAATATGTAGGCCTAATAATAACAAGAAGAAGATGGATCAAAATTCAAGTAGCATGTTACCTCATGCAGTTCAGACAGCTGATACTTGGTATTCTAATGTAGTATCTATTTTTATTTACAAATTGAATGTGCTGAAGCACGGGGCTGTTTAAATACTTAACATGTAGACTGTAGATGACCACAGTGTACACAAGTTCACTGAGACTACGTTGACTGTCTGGGTTCCTGGTCCCCAGAGGAACATGTCTGGCAGCACTGCTGCGTGCGCCTGAGGTCTGAATACCTTTGTCGTCCTGTTCTGTCATGTAGCTTCTGTTTTGAAAGGCAGTGTATTTGGTTAAATACAAATACAGGCTCCAACAAGAGATTATTTGCATATATCTCTTAACTTCACTGCCTCTTTATCGTTGATATTTGTTTTTACTGGATAAAAAAACCAACCAGTGTCCTCTCTGAATGCTGAAACATGACTCCTGAGAGAGCCAGGGGACGACCCTGCTTATGATGGCACAGGATAATAATAGCTGTCTGCCTTTAAGCCTCATGTTCCCAGGGAGCTGCAGCCAAAGTTGAATTCTGAATTTGGTTTCCCATAATGCCCCTTACTCTCACACCCGTAACCTGGATTGATCAAATCATATCTCATGTCATAAAATGAAAACTGTGTTCTGTGGAGCATTTTGTCTATACACTTTTCTTCTGCCATGAACAGAGATAATTATTATCAGAACTGTCGTGGGTAAAATCAATGCACTGAAAATCACTGCAGTGCCAAGAATCATTTGTTGAACAACATTATTGAAATATGATTGAGAGGGTGGAATACAGGACCACCTTGTCAGTCTCAGTCTCTCAGGCAGAGGCGGTCAGGCAGTCGGCTGCAGGTCTGCAATTCTTCCAAGGTCTTCATGCACACCCACCGGATCAACTCTATTGCTAACTTTATTCCAGTTTTTCACTTCCTGTTATTCCCCCTCTGGCATCAGCCCCTATTCTTGTGTCTCTTTTTTGGGGAACTTCCTGTAAGATGTACTAAACAACAGGAAGCCTGGCACCAGAACCCCTCTCAGAGAGCAGTATAAAAGAACAAAAGGTTTTTCAACTCACACTGCTATATTTTGTTCCATACTACATTATGCATTGGCTATTAACTGTATTCTGTTTGCTTTAACCACTACAGAACTAAGCTTTTTTTTTTTTTTTAAATGGTGCTTATCACTGGACTTTTCCTCTGCGTCACAAGAGGGTTTACAGAGAGCAGCTGTGGCCTTGCTGTTTGTTTGACAGGAAATAAATGGTTGAGCAATGCTGGAAATGTCATGTGCATGAGGGGAGTGTGGTTGTCTTCATGGCCCCTGAACAGACTGCTGTGATCTTACCATTTAAATGCACAATATTCTGAAAGGAAATGCAGCCCACAAGTCTGCAACTGCGGTGGCATTGTTTGCTAAATGATTGCATACCTACCATGTCTGTTTCACTTAGGCAGTGTTTCATGCACTAATTCAATCATTGTGACTTGAAACAGACTCATGAAAGCTGCAAATATTTACAGCTTTGCCTCGCTGTCAGCACAGCTGCAGTCTTATAAAGGGAGTTTGACTTGTCTTTCTGCCAGAATTTCATTCATCCTGGTGATTTGTGAAGAAGGTTCCTCATTATTGTGTTTACAGTGGCTTTAGTCTTTGTTAAAACTGTTTGCATCTTTGTGATTCCACAGGGTTGTTCTTCATCTTGCCGTGCACTGACAGCTTTATTAATGTGGACATGCGCACCATCACCTTTGACATCCCACCACAAGAGGTATGGCGTGTGTACTTCGAATTACATTAAACAAATACTTTTATCATTTTCCCAGAATTTCAAAGGACATCAAAGTAATTGTGCCGATTCTTGATGCAGCCCACCAGCAGTGCACTGATTTAAACACGTCTGTGAAACATTTTTCCAAACATCCAACAATTTCCTTTTGTTACTTCCTCATGTATCTGTTCAATCACTGTTCTGCTCTTAGGTTTTGACTAAAGACTCCGTGACAGTGAGTGTGGATGGTGTGGTGTACTACCGAGTCCAGAATGCTATACTGGCTGTGGCTAACATCACTAATGCCGATGCTGCTACCCGGCTCTTGGCCCAGACCACCCTGAGGAACGTCTTGGGCACCAAGAACCTGGCAGAGATCCTGTCTGACCGTGAAGAAATCGCTCACAGCATGCAGGTAGTGATTTTTTTTTATGATTGGTTCACTTGTTATTTGGTGTGCTTCAGGTCCAGAGTGGGCTGGAACCTGTTCAGCACTGGGTGGAGTGGATATGGTTGGATGTGGTATGGGCACTTAAGCTTGTGCCATTCAACCACCTCTCTGCCTCTTTTCACCTAAATGAAAACAGGGCAAGTTTATTATATCCAATCAAGACACTCATTCATTTATTAGCAACCAGACAATAAAAACATTAAAACAAGAATTGGGTAAGCATGGCGTATAATGGTGGATAATACCCAGGGGGGATAGGGGTGTGGGGTGGCCTTGGGAGGGCCTGGACCTTGTGCCTTGCGACATCTTACCTTGATGTTCCACCACGGTGTGGGCAGGGATCAGCTTGCGCTATTCTCATGATGAGATCCGGGGTGGCCTTAGAAAATGGTTTTTTAGTAACCACTATTATTATTATTGTATTTGTTTCTAATATCATTATAACTGTTATACATCTGAAGGGCGTTTTGTATTCATTTATATACTCCCTCCCCAGACGCACTTGCACACACATGAACAGATATACATACACACACACACACACGCACATGCGTACACACACAGAGGAATTAGCAGAATTGATTTGTCAGCATCTTCCTCTTCTTTCTCTCAGCTTATGTTTGTTGTTGGTTTTTTTAGTGGTTGTTTGTTTACCCTGGTGTCTTTTGTTCAACACTTGTTAATGATGTCACTTTCTTTATGTGCAAATAAAATGTAAATAAAGCATGCAGGTATAGTAGCTCCTGAACACGCTGTTGTCTTGCAATTGTAATTTTGTGATTCAAAATATGCTCATACTAATTATACACTTGCCATGTAAGGATTGTTACTTTTTTTCTTTTAATGCATCTATCAGGTCTTGGATTTGATGCAGCCCTTGGAGATTTGACTTTGTATCAACCTTGTTTCACTATTCTATATCCCCTTTATGTATTTTGCTGATTTTCATCCAGTCAACATTTCTGAGGATAACTGCTGTGAGCTGTATTGATGTTTAAGAAAAACAGATTAAAGCTGTACCAACATATTTTAGCATTAAAGTTACACCGAATTTCTTTTCGGCCACTAGAGGGTCTAGTGAGATTCAAAACTAACTTACACCAGAAGCCATTCTTTACTGCTCTTTGCCCTGCTCTTTGTTTTCTGAAGCAACAGCATGAGTTATGACTCCCAGGTTGGGAGCTTGAATTGCTTCCAAATTAAAATCCTATTAATTCACTACAAATGTAAAATCATGCCCATACTACGTCATTAATGTTGCCAAAAGAACCGCTTTAGCTTTAGATGCTAATACACCCAGAAGGAAGGACATCACATCTGAATCAAGTTTGAGTCTTGGGCGGCTTTTAACACAATCCAACTCAAAAAGCCAAACTGATGTTAACCCTGGTTTTTGCTCTGCCTTTGTCCCTCTTTCTCTGTGCGGTGCTTGGCTTTTTAGCAGGCACATGCAGAGCTGCTGCAAATATTAAATGCTTATAGTATATTAAGACTATCAGACAATGTATACTGTCTCCTGACTTATCTTGGTAAATCTTTGTCTCTTACCTGACTGGATATGATGCTGTGGTGTCAATCTATCTGCATCTCTGAGTCATTATGTCAACATGCTGACATACGGTAGCTGTGGTTGTTAGAAAAGGAGAATGTGGAGAGTGCTTTCCAGGGACCAGATATGATGATGTCATTTTCGGCTTTTTTCCATTAGGGGTCGCAACAGCAAATCGTCACACTGATGATTCGTGTGTTGACATTTGGTATGTGTTTTACGCTGGATCCCCTTCCTGATGTAACCCTGACTTGAACCCGGGCCGCAGCGGTGAGAGCTCTGCGCCCTAAACACTAGTCTATCAGGGAACTTCAGTGGTTCAGATATGAGGTTTTAAAAATTCACACTCAAGTATTTTGCAGCAGTAAATGTAAACAGTTATAACGCTAACAAGACAAAGTGACTTGGGCCATCTTGCTAAAAACCAGGTTTGCCATCTGCAACTGCCACCTGAACTGTGTCAGCATCAGTGTTGATGACAAACTGCTGTTAAATGTGTATCAGCTGCAAACAAAGGCAACCCCATGTGTACCGCTTAGAGTACAGCTCAATTATTGATTTATTCACTAAAGTTTAACCTTGAGTTTATGCTACGCTGCTGTAACTGAGTGTGTTTACTTCTCTTGCTCACACAGAATGTTTCTTAGTCACCTGTAGGCAGTCTGATAATGTGATATGTACTCAGGTGTTCAGTACTGGGTAAAAACGCTTGAGAGGCAAGGTAGTTTTAGTCCTGTTTTGTCTCTTCACTCTCTTGTGATAAATTTACACTTTTGCTGCTGTTTTACATTCTTCTTCACCAGCTCTGTTAGACAATGGATCAATGGAACCTTCCAGCTTTCATTATTGTAAAAGTGAAGAAACATTCTTGGGGTGTCTGAGATCACATTTTACATTAATATGTAGAACGTTGCAGACACTGTTTATGTCTCCTTTATGTCAAGTGGGTTCTCTCTATATTAGCAAATGCAATAGAAAACCAGTGTCCTCCCCCTGTGTTGTGTAGGAGGAGTTTGAAAATGATAAAACTGTGCATTGCCGCCATCATCTGGCTTAGAGCACGGTTGAACTAGAAGGCCATTAGGACGTCAACACTTGTTTGTTTCAGTCACAACAGTTGCACTTCCTGCTGCTGCTGCGGTAAAACACCTTGATTTGGTTGCTTAAACACCAGTACAGCACAGTCTGGGTTTACCAACAGTGATTCCTGCATTGAAAGCCTATTTGGTAGTTACTGACAGCATGAATGTAAACATAATGGAATTTCCATTTCCAGACATATGCAAGAAGGGTGCATCCTGGGACGTTTTGTTGTTGTTGTTGTTGTTGTTGTTGTCACTGTGGAAGGCTTTGTCTGATTTGATAAAAAAAAAAAATTCAATTAATCAATTGGCATGTTGCTAGTTTCAGCCCAGTGCTGACAAAATGAGATGTTAAATAGAGAAATGTGATTAAATATGTTGAAAAATGTCTTTCTGTCCCTTCAGTCCACTTTGGACGATGCTACAGATGACTGGGGGATCAAGGTGCAGCGGGTGGAGATCAAAGATGTAAAGCTGCCTCTTCAGCTCCAGAGGGCCATGGCAGCTGAGGCCGAGGCCAGCCGTGAGGCCAGAGCCAAGGTAAGTAGGAGGTCCTCTAAAACTTCGCAGTGGCTTTCCACCAGGGCAGCTCTGGCTTCTCTGATGTGGCTGTTCTTGTTGACCAAAGCTTCCACTTACATGTAGACTGCAGACAATGGCCCTCATTCACCAACTGTTCTTAAGAACAAATTTTTAAAAGCCCACTTACAAAAGATTCTTGCATTTACCAATATTTTCTTATCTGGGATTTGTTCTTGGGTTTTTTCTTAGGACCTTTTTTAAGAACAAGCTAAGATCAAATTTAAGAAAACAGGAAGGTGTTGGTGAATGAGGCCCATTGTTCTATATGTAAACCAGCATATTGGTCTAATCCTACTAAATATTAGTAGTTCTTAGAATATCAAAAAAGAAATCTGATCAGTGATTGAAACTGGTTAAAAAGGAATTGAAAGGATTGAACAAGAAATTCATCACAAGTCAGTAAAACGAGTTTTGCTGAAGTTCATAACAAGGACAGATCTTAGCGAGTTTCTCTGAGTGGGCTGTGACACCCAGGCCCTGTGTCTGGTTCACTCACTTCTCTGTCCTCCTGTTCCAGGTGATAGCAGCAGAGGGCGAGATGAACGCCTCACGGGCACTGAAGGAGGCTTCCCTGGTGATTTCCGAGTCTCCGTCAGGCCTGCAGCTGCGCTACCTTCAGACCCTCAATACCATCGCTGCTGAGAAGAACTCGACCATCATTTTCCCGTTGCCCCTGGAGATGATGCAGGGCTTCATTAAAAAATGAGTGTCCAGACACACTGTTCATGTACCTGCTCATACAGCATACATCATTTACACACACATATTAAACCTTTCTCTTTGAATCAGCAGTGCGAAGGCAATAACTTAAGATGTTGTGCTTGTGGCTCATGATACTCAAACCGGAGCAGCTGTTAAAATGCATTTGTTTTGTCTGCCATCTTTTGAGTTTGAAAACCAGAAAAACTATACTACTAATAGACATTTTGTTCCAAAAATATTCTTTTAAATTGTTCAAACAGCTTAAACACATGGGCCAAAGTTTAAAAAAAATGAAATGTACATTAGGTCAAATTTGTTTCTATCCCTGTACACTGATCTGTTTAACTAAGCAGCCAGCCAGAACACTCTCTGCTCATTCAGTGTGTTCAGTCAACTGAACGACCGCTGATGAGGACTAACCAGAGCCAGTGGAGCCAGACGCACAGCAAAATCTACTGTTAGACCGGTGGGTCCGCCAAGGGCTGACCAAAGCAGGTGCTTGCTGTTCACTACTTAGATTTTGTACTGTGAATGACACTTGACTCAAAACAACTGTAGTGCAGCTTTAATGCTCCCTGACTGTCAGAGTAGTGGCAGGAAGAACCAACCATTGTCATCAGCTTTACACATAGTTAAAAAAAAATAAAAGGTACCTATTGTTGTAACCTTAGACCAGTGCGTACACACGTACACATGTACAAAAACATTAGTGGTCTGACTGGTCTGCAGCTACTCAGCCTCACACAAAGCAGGGTGTGTGTGTGTGTGTGTGTGTAGTCTGTCACATAACCAACACTTTAAAGTTCTCTGTGACTTGCGGCAACTTGTGTCACCGTGGAGCCTTTGTGTCAGGTCTCAACCTGAGAGACTTTGACTGAACTGACTGTTCACTTACTAATATAACTCCGACCTGTGGAACTCATCTTTCTTTCATTAGGAGAGTGAAACATTTTTGCCATTTTACAACACTGAGGTGTAACTATGAGGCATAAACTGATTTGAAATTAGAAAGGTATGAGATAGATCCATGCGAAAGCTGCATTGAACTAGAGGTATGGTGTAGTGTATCAGAGACTAACCAGCACCAGAGGTACACAGCAGCCTTAAAATAACCCCTTCAGAAAGTAGGGATCAGCCATTTGACAGGACCACAGACATACTTCTTCTCTCGTTGCCAATGGCGTTGTCTCAGATTGCAAGCTAAAATGTGACTGAGATCTGCCAGTTGTCATTGTTACTGGTCATGTGTCACTTTCCTATGTTTATAGTGTGCTTTCCATTCATAAACATTTTATGTAACATTTAGGGTGATGGACAAAATATTAGGAACACTTCAAAGTAACAAAGTTTACTCAGCGTCCCTCCTATACAGTAAGTAAGTGAACATGATCAGCTACACAGTGTGTTGCAGGTCTGTCAGCTTTTCCTCTTATTGTGTCCACCACCCGTCTGGCTTCATCATCGGCTAATGGACTGTTAGAAAGAATCCAGTCACAGATGTTTTAGCCAAAAGCCTTAACTTACTGCCATCAGCTAATTCTATGCACTTCCAAATTAAAATCCCTGAAGGGCTTTATTTACTTGTATGTTTAAACAGCAGTTTTTAATCACATGTTCTTTTTGTGTGTACCACTAGGCAAATAGTTAAACATCATAATTATCTATCATCAAACTGACATTGTTGTTATAGATATGTTGTTGTTATAGTGTTCTTCCCTTTGAGGAATAAGGGCACAAGTCACAGTATCTAGTATATGTCTTAGTAGTGTTTCTCTCTCTCTCCATCTCCACAAACTGAGCTCAACAAATATATACACACTTTTTATTATGGTATTGTTGTGACTAATTGGAGGGTTTAGGTTTGTCACACCTGAACCCAGATTTTTTTGTGGAACTATAGATTTTTTTCCCCTTCTGTTTTATGGAATACAAACCCTGGTGTGTGTTTTTGTTTGTTTGTTTGTTTTTTACTGCAGTTATGTCTGTATGTTTGAATATTGCTGCAATAGTGTTATTGTGCTGCAGCTGCATAATAATTAATCTGATTGCAGGAGCCATTTAGAGTACACGTAGACCTTCTCTAAGAGTTTGAACTGCTGCAGGCCACTAAATGACTTCTCTGGTTATGCTCATTAAAGTCAGGGAGTTCTTTAGTTTAATATTTTTAGTTTTTTTTTCAGGATTTATGATTGTTAGTTTTTGCAACAACCTATTTTTTCTACAGTTTGCTAATATTTGAATTTGTTTTATTTTGACATATTTATGTATGAGGCCTTTGGGTAAATGTACTATCAAAATAAAAAATTCATTTCAGAGGCGTGTTTGTAAAAGTAGAGACAGCACTCTTTAATTTGGTTCATTTAGGTTTATTGAAATATGGCTTAGAGAATCCTCGGTGTTACAGAAGCCGTGACTATGTAAAGCGGCAAAGCGTGGGTTTCTCGTGAAAATTTGGCCACTGCAACATCACCCAAGCTTCCTAGGTAAGAATCTAACATATTTTTAAAAAATAAATATGTGACATCTAAACTAAAGGTACAAACAACTCATTTTAAACTAGAACAGTACCTTTAAAAAGGTTCAGAATTGAAATGGGTTCACTGTAAACTAGAGGAAAGATTAAGGCATCAGTTTTATTGCTTCTAATAAGCGGTCTGGTCTTGGCAGTTCTCCAGTGTTGCATCACCCCAAGGCTTTAAACTGTCTTACTGTATGTTTGATGTCATTACATTTCACTAGTGAACATGTTTTATTGTCAAAATAAAAAATAGACAAATTGCATTTCAGTAAAAGTCATAGTAGTAGACTTGTGCAAAACCCTGTAGGAAGCCTGTGTATCTGTCAAAGCTCTGCTGTTATTGGTTGGATTCATAACGGATATAAAGGCATCACTGTAGTATGTGAGACAAAGCGAATTAAAACACTGCTTTGTCGACCTCTATCCCTTGGAAACCAACAAAATGTAAAAAAGAAATCTCTCATTTTCAGGGTGTGTTGCCAGCTGTTAAAGTCTTTATGATTGTAGCTCGTTGCTTGCGGTGGAGCAGCGGGGTTGGGCCTTAGGGGAGGGGGGGGCTCAGGTGAGAGCTCACGCAGCCAGTTCAGCCATAACGCGGTCCAGAGGGTCAGTGGTCCAGTAGTCGTGGTCCCAGCCCAGGAACCAGCCAGTGAAGGTGGGAGGCTCGAAGCCCTGCTTGATCTTCACTATGGGCGTCCGTCGGTCTCTGTTGGCTGGGTCTGTCTCGATGTAACGGACCGCTGAGGGGAGAAAGGTCGGTTTACTGACAGCTGTGTCTCAGAGTAAAGCTGAAGCATGTAATAAAATATTTCTGAGTATTAAAAACACGAGGTAAATTTGTATTACTTCATAATATTCTTTAAACGAGTTTTTTTTTTTAAATCAACTAGATTCAGTTCTAAATACAAGATTACTTTGCTGCCTTACTGTAGATGCAGTATGTAATGACAACTTGGTCTTTAATAGAATCAACAAATGGAAAAAACGTGCAGTGTCACCTGAGTTAAAAGTGTACCTGTCAACTCGAGCTAAAAAATTGATTCTATATGTTAAGAAAACTAAAGATTAGTTGCCTTGAAAGTTTTAATAATCTAATGCACATGGTGCTTGACAGAATCAATTTAACTCTTATTTTAAAAAAGTAATCATCCTAAAATTTTTATGACAATTTGTAGTACATCCATCCATCCATCCATTTTCCTCCGCTTATCCGGGACCGGGTCGGGGGGGCAGCAGTCTAAGCAAAGATGCCCAGACTTCCCTCTCTCCAGACACTTCCTCCAGCTCCTCCGGGGGAATACATAGG